>NC_045428.1:390520309-390824256 GCF_902635505.1 Sarcophilus harrisii | reverse complement strand
TAAACATGATTAACTTAAGAAATATTTTGACATTTTCCAGTGATATTTACTCAATGAAAAAACATAATGGGTTAAAACATAGTCTCATAGTAATAATTTTGTATTTATGGTTTTCCAAATGTTGATGTATATTAGGTAAGCTATACTATGATCTTTCCCTCCTGAAGTCTTCCATACCATCTTTTATCTCTTATAAAGCACTTAATCCATTTTATCTTTTATGATAGATGATGTATATTATTCTTTCCTCTTTCAGACTCTACGCTAATGTTTACAGGTACAAGGACTGTGTCATATTCATCATTGTATCCTCCTAAGTGACTAGCATAGTGTCTGTACATAATAGGTGTTCAATAAATATTTGTTGAATAAATAAATGAATGAATGATCATATTAAGTTTTGCTCCTAGTCATACAAGAGAATAGAACTTGTTCTACTGATATGCTCAATATTATGGAGAACAGCAGCAAAACCCATTACAATGAAAATCTACAGTAAGAATTATTTTTACACAAGACACTTAAACCTAAACTAAGTATGACAGATTAGACTATGTAAAAAGGGAAACTGCATTTTGTTCAGTAGTTATATTTCTGAAAGGATATAAGTAAATGAAATTTTTGTAAACTAGATCCTTTATATTTACTTTGAAAATGTATAATTTTATAATGAATCCTTTTGAAACACAAATAATCATTCCTAATATATATAGGGATAAATTCAGATTTTACAATAGTATTTTTCTCAAAGCAGGCACATACTCATTTAAATTTGTGTTTACATGCATAAATAGAATAATACAGTTAACAGAAAGCTAAATTTAGAATCAGAGTGCTGGGTTCAAATGTTACCCACTCATACTAAATATGTGATCATGGGTAAGTTATTAACCTCTCTGACTCTCAGATACTTTAAATAACTCTCTAAAATTGTAAGTTATCAATAGGCTGATTATTATGTCAATGTAGGTAGTTCCCATTAAAAACAGTAACATATACTTACTGGTTAATGTCATTGGGGTGATAGCAACACACTGGATTTAAAAATAATTTCTATTTTGGATTGATTTTATCCATATTAACATAGAGGTCATTTTTAATAATTCAATTTAAATTGCTAATTCTACCTTAATTTCATAATTATATTTTGAAACATTATATAATAGGATTTTTTCCCTTAGAGCTTTATTTATAGTGTCAAAATCTTTCAACTCGGTTCTACTCACTATGATGCCTGAATATTTCTTTTAGCATCTGATGATCCCCTGCAAACATGCTTTCTCTACATATTCTATGGAAAGAAAATCAGTTGATTTTTTTTTTTTAGCAACATCAGACAAATAATGAGAAAACTAGAAAGCTGCCTGGTGGATTAAATTTAAAATGGCAAGGCTAGTGGAAACAAGAAGTAAAAGGTTATGTAAATGAAGAAGGTTATGACCCAGAAGGTATAACACAGTTGGATCATTCTCATTACTAGAACATTAACATAGATGAGTACAATCTGCAGGTCGACGTAATCTAAATTGCACAACGGCACCCAAGGGAAACAGAAACGACCTTGATAGTTTTCCTTAAATGTGAAGCTAAACAATGTTGGTTTGAAGGGGATTGCTTGAGTTATTTAGAAATGTTTAAATTCATCATCTTTAAGAACAGAAGATTCAAACTGAAGAAGGATTTTTTTTTTACTCTATGACATTTCTAAGAAGCAATAAATTTATTATTCACACATACTAGCTGAGCTCAATACCAGTCACTGTTAAGTCATTCAAATTCATCATGAAAAATGAAATGGCAAATGCATTAAAATTCAAGAAAGCAAATTTGGGGCAATTTACTCTGGTGAGAATATTAATACATTGAGAGGAGGCCTTTAGTGTCATGAATATATAAAAAAAAAGAGCCTTGAAAGACACCAATATGTAAATGTTAGAATTAACATTTTATCTAAAAATAGTTAAACAACAGTTATTTTCAATTATTATTTTTCAATTATTAATTTTCAATTAAAATAAGCAAATGTTTAATATAAGCAAAAAATCCCCACTATCTTGAAGGCATTATTTCAGGTACTGTTCACAAAATTGAAGATTTATTAATTGGAGGAGAGAGAAAAGGAGAATACTGAATTTCCCTTTGTTGCTCACCATTCCACATTATAATAAAGATCAGAAATCTTACAAAGTTTTACTTAGTTAAACCACAGCACAAATTCATTAAGGGTATCTGGGGTGAAACAAAGTCTGACCTAGGCATGGAAGACAACAACAATGTGATCAAGTGAGCTACAAACTTGAAGAAAGCAAAGATTCATTCTTACCTCTTTAGATGAAAACTGTCATTGTAAAGCGCAAACTCAGTTATCGTCCATATAAATATGAGGTCCTAATTCCTATGAAAGAGATACCTTTTTTGTCTGCAGTATTTTCAGTACATTCCTCAAAATGATGTATCTAAGAGAAATGATGTTTAGCTAAAGAGGAACACATTTTCATAAAGCTATAGTTGGATAATATTAATAACTAAGATTCAAATAGTGTTTTTGAATTTGCAAATTCATTTACACAAACTCTCTCATAACAAATGTAATTATCTATGTTCTACAGATATTTTTGTGCTCATTTTAGTATCAAGAGGAAGGATTCAAACCCAGGAATTTAAATTAATTCCAATATAATACTGTCCATAGCACTATACTGTCTTTTCCTAAATTTTACTGCTGATGCTTGCCTTTTACTTGGATTATCCTCATTCAGTGCTACTTTTAATATTACTAACAGTCAATTTAAGTATACCATTGAATGAAGAACCTTCAAAAAAAAGAATTTTTACTTGAGCCAAAGGGGAAAAAAATCTTGGTGATTACAAAAGTTCTATCTTGGTAAGATTCATAGGACTATGATTCTTGTCTAAATTGTTATCTCATTTAAATGTGTTAATTAAATGTATATCAATTATGTTTTCCTAAAAGTTTATTTGTAGTGACCTATTGATCAAAATTTTTTATATATATATTTTTTTTTCTGAGAGGTGTAGGAAGAAGCATAAATTTGTCTGGTGTTTGTTTAAATACTGTGTGCATATGTTTTATTTACTCCCACTTCTAGTCATATAATAATCACTAGATGCTGAGAGAAATATCAGTTAAGAGGTATTCAATAGCATGTAATTCCCATAGCTAATACTTTGTAAATATTTGCATGAATTTATATTTTCAAAGATAAGAGGAAAGAAGTAAAATCTTTCCAAATGCTTTTTGACAAAATCATGCATCTACTATGCCCAAAGGAATTAAATGCTACATGGCTTCAGTGAGTCTTTTGAATATTTGTAAGTACAGACATCTGTTCTGGGGACAAATATTTATTAAAAAAAAAAAAATTTAACAGGAAGTGTGGAATAGTGAATAGATAGTCTTGGAGTCTTAAAGACCTGGGTTCAGGTCTCATCTCTGATACATAATGATGCCTCTGAGCAGATCAGTGTCCCTAGACAACACTCTAAAGCTATAAAGTACAGAATAATGATTGATCTGCTTTGGTGAAAGAAGTCTACCCACCAAAGGTTCTAAACACCAATGAATTTGTAGGCCTCAACCAAAAATTTAAGTATTTGGTTCATTGCCTGTACACAGTAGCTATTCTAGACATATGTATTAATTATTTGAGTTGTCCATTCTACACTGTAGTATAATCTGTACCATCTAGCATTTTTCATCCACATGGTTTTTCTCATATAGATAGTTAAGCCAAAATCTCTTGAGTGTTATGAATCCCATTTATTCCTCTATTTGAATTCTGCACAAGATGTTGCCCCCTCCGAGACTAATTTAACCTGCTTGTTGTTCTGCCTGCCTCAGATCTTTTCCCACTCCAGTTCAGCTATCAAAGTAATCTAACTAAAAAACAGATGTGACCATATCATTATCCCATCCTAAAAACTCCAGTAGCTCATTATTACCTTCATTTGACTTTTTAATCTGGCATGTTCCTATCTTTTACTTTATTTCATATATTCATTGATCTAGTAACAGTGCCTTTTTTTTTCCCATGCATTTTCAATGACTGTCTCCCAGGCCTAGAATTCTCTCCCAACTCTTCTCCACCTCCCAATCTTCCTGGTTTCCTTAAAATTTCATCTTCTTTAAGAAGCTTTACCTAATCTCCCTTAATGTTAATGCCTTACCTTTGAGATTATCCCCCAATTGATATATGTTCCCCCCACCTCTCTCCTTGCCTTCCTCCTCTTTCTTTACTTTCAAGAGAGGGACAAACAAAATGTTATATTAAATCAAAGAAAACATTTCTTCCAAGAGATACATTGGAAATATATAATTTACATGCTCTTGCATCTGTAATGTCTTGATTTTAAAAGCTTACACTTCTGAAATGAATATTTTTAACTAACTATATGGCAAAAGTCTACAGGTATCCTTCTTTAAATATCTCTTTAAAGGAAATTCAACAAACCAAATTTTATAGGTCATTCATTCTAAAAAGAGGAAAGAGAATCATCTTACATAACCTGAAGTCTTGAATTTAAAGAACTCTTCAAGCTGAATTTCATCTTACGTTAAAGACAAAACATACTGGTAAAATATGGCTTTGCAGTCCAGTTCTTTTTGATACACTGTACATGTATCAAAGTATTAAAGAAGGAAAGGGGCATAATTGGGCCACCTGTAAATGGGTAGTAAGCAATACCCTGTACAGGGAACATGGAGAAAACATTACTCTATGGGAGAAATGCCAATTGTCTTTCAAAAAGATGAATAAAAGAAGCAGTGAAATGCTAGAAGTGAGAAAATGATGGAAAATATTGAAAGGCTAAAAAGAAAATTTAATGTTTGATAGCAAAGTGAATATTTTAGGGCATCAGTTAAAAATGTAATTTATAATGTGATAGCCTTGGCATCTATAAATTTGATGAAAATCAATAGGAAAATTATTTCCCAAAGGCCATGCTGCTCACCACCTTTATAAAGTAGTCCAGGGCAGATCAAGAGCTTGAAAGGATCTTTCACAATAATCCCCCTTGGTATCATGGGACTGAAGGTTGTCTTAGGTTATCCCCAATCTAAGGTAGGGGACGATCAAGAGAACATATGAAGCACAGCAGTTCTCCAGGAGACATCCCTGAAAAACATACTGGTCTTTAGAAGAAGGAAAGGAGTGAAGTATTCTGTAACATTCAGTCCATCTCCATAGAAAAGAAAGGAAACTGTAATAAGAGAAAAAGAAAATTTATATATGTATATATATACATATATGTAAATTGCTTTCTGTATGATTTACTAAGCACTAGAATAAGCTGCTAAAGAAAGTTGGCAAATCTCCACTCCAGATATTTTTTAAAACAGGATAAACCACCATCTGTCTTGGGTGATTTAGGTACTGACTTGAATCCTCAGATCATGTAATAGAATGAACACTGAATTTAAAATTAGAAAGAACTGAGTTCACACCAAATCTCATTTGTAAAAAAGTCACTTAATATGTTTGCCTCAGTTTCCTCTTTTCTAAAATGAAAATAATAAGATCTATCTCCCAGAGATATTATGAAGATCAAATGAGATAATATTTATAAAGTGACTGACAAATGTTAAAATACTAGATAAATTTAAAATAGTATTTTTCTAAAAGGAAAACATGTTCAACAAGGAAATCCTCCAGCAACTATGAAAAGTTAGTATTACAAGTTGATAATGAATGTATTAGAATAATATTAATGCCTGATTTTTTATCTGTTTGAAGAGTTGTTTCACCTAAGTTAATATTATGAATAACTGAAGCTTATACTTTTAAACATCAGAACTTATTTTAATATTAAGAATTTTAGATGAAAATAGGTTTTAAAAGTGTTGTACACAAATTTTACTAAATAAAATATACTGAATTTAATTTGATCTTTTATTTCTGGTTTATGATTGTCATTATGAATACAAAACATCACACTAGGCTATAAAACAATAATACCCTCAGTGACTATTGAAATATGTTGAAATGTCTTCCCCCTTTGTTCAATGACCCTTTTAGTTAATCAACTAGTTAGTATTTATTAGGAGACTAGTCTTACGAAAGCTAGATTCAGGATGACAGAGTATAGGATAGCCATCTTAACTCTCCCAATAATCTCCATAAAACAACTTGAAAATAACTCCTCAAATCAAATTATGAAAGGGAAGAACTGATGAAAGGTCAGAGTGAAACTTTTTTTTCAGCCTAAGAAAACTTATAAGATCAACAGAAAGGGTCTGTAACATTATGGTGAAAAGGTGGCCAGTAACATAGGCAGCAGTGGTAAGCTATAAAAGTGATGGTGATAATGGTAACAGTAGCAGCAGCTTAAGGATCACTGAGTTCTGGGTCACAGTTCCAGGACAGAAAGAAGCACTTGTGGTCATTTACAACAAACAGGAGCCCTAGTCTCAGTTACAAGGAAAAGAAGAGAACTGGCACTTGTGATTATTATAAGAGGGCCCTTTCTGAATAAAAACTAGAACACAGATCAGAAGCCCCACATATCTCTTAGGATTATGCCACCTTGCAAGTACAGAAAACTTGTAAAACTAGCTCTGAAAACAACAGCATGAAAAAGCCTTAACTTTAGAATGGGGACTCCACTCCAACAGGTGATCAGAACTCAACTTGAACATGAGGTTCAAGGTCAAAAAATATTTTGGAAAAATGAGCAATTAAAAAAAAAGAACTTGACTATAAAGAGCTATTGTGATGTAGAGGATAATAACACATAAACATAGGAGTAGAAAATGATGTTAAAAAAAAAAAAAGCAGTTACAAGAAGAGGCTCAAAGAAAAATGATAATTAGACCAAATCCAAGAAGAATTCCTGAGCGAGTTAAAGAAAACCATGAGGGTGGTGGAGGAAAAGTTGGGGAAAGAATTGAAAATAATGTAAGAAAGTAATGAAAGGAAATTAACAATTTGGTAAAAGAGGCATCAAAAACACTGAAGAAAATAACAACAACAATTATGAATTTGTAGGAAAAAAATTGAACAAAATGTCACTGATGAGAAAAACTCTTTTAAAAGTACAATAGGCCAAATGGGGAAAGAAGTTACAAAAATTCACTGATGAAAATAAATGCTTAAAAAACAGAATTGGAGAGACAGCTAGTTGGTATAGTGAATAGAGCACCATCCCTAAAGTCAGGAGGACCTGAGTTTAAATCTGACCTTAGACACTTAACGCTTCCATACATAACACAGCAATGGAAAAAGACCTATATGTACAAAAATATTTATAGTAGCTCTTTTTGTGATGATAAAGAATTCAAAATTAGAGGGATGCCCATCAATTGGAATATGTCTGAAAAAGTTGTGACATATGATTGTGATTGAGTACCACTGTACTAGAGAAATGATGAGGAGGATAGTCTCAGGAAATACATGGGAATACATATGAACTAATGGAACATGAACTGAACCAAGAAATCATTATACACAGTGACAGCAATACTGGAATGGTGATCAACTATGAAAGACTTAACTATCTAAGGCAGTTCCAAAGGATTTATGATGAAAAAATGCTATCCACTTCCAGAGACAGAACTGATTAACTCTGTGTGTAAATCGAAGTATGCTTTTCTAGTTTTCTCTATTTTTCTTCCTTTTTGTGATTTTGCCTGCTCTTTGTTATAGGGTTAATATGGAGAGATGCTTTGCATAATTTCATATGTATAACATACCATTTTGCTTGCCTTCTCAAGAAGTAGCTAGAGAGGGAAGTAAGTGAAGAAGAGAATTTAAAACTTAAAATTTAAAAAAAAATAACATTTCAAAAGAATATTTATTTTATAGACAGAGATGACTTGTGCACCAGGTATTTTACTAAAAGTAAAAAGTTCTCAAAAAGTTCATAGTCTAATGGGGAAGATAACATAAAAACAACTAATTACAAATAAGATATATACAAAATGCTTGAAGATAGACTTGGATGGAAGGCACTATAAATAAGGACTAGGGAAGCTTCTTGAAAAAGGTAAGACTTTTTTGCTGAGAATTAAAAGAAGCCAGAGAACCTAAGAGGTAAAGATAAAAAAATGAAAAGAATTTCAGGCATGATTGGAGTTGGAAGTTAGAGTGTGGTGTGTGAGCAACAGCAAGGAGATAAGTGTCATTGGCTGTCAGAGTGCATGAAGGGAAGTAAGGTTTTAAAAGACTAGAAAGAGAGAAAATGATTAGGTTATGAATTTAAAAGCCAAAGAGAGGATTTCATATTTGATCCTCAATATAGGAAGAGGCTGCTAGAACTTATTGAATGGAGAGATTATATAGTCAAACCTATGTCTGCAGGTCTGTTGTCACTCCCTGCCACTCAATAAATCTCAGTGGTTTCATATTGCCTTCAAAATCAATTTTAAAATACTATTTGGCTTTTAAAGCTTTTTATAACCTATCCCTTCTCAATGTTTCCAGTCCTGTAATTCCTTACTCTTACTCTTACACACACACACACACACACACACACACACACACATTTTATGATCTACTGACCTTGACTTTTTGCTATTCTATGAACAAGATAATCCATCTCCTAATCTGTCCTCTATGTCTAGAATGTTCTCCCTCCTGCCTCTTGACTTTTTTGATTCACTCAAGTCACTTTCCCACTGTTTCTTAATTCTAGTGCCTTCCCACTGTTAAGTATTTCAAATTTATCCTGTATGTAGCTCTATTGTTCACATTTGTTTTCTTGTTGTCTCCCTTATTGAATAGTGAGTCCTCTGAGGGACTGTTCCCCCCAGTCCTTTTGCAATCCCCAGAATTTAACTCAAGGTCTGACACATAAGTGGCATTTAATAAATACACAGAAAAATGGTGGTGCATACAAAGAAAAATCGCAGAAGTAGAAACAATAGGATCCAATCACTTGGATATGGGGAGGAATGGAGTTCTCTCTTTAAAACTCCTATAAAGAAGTGATACTAATGAAAAGAAGGAAGGAAAGAAAGAAAAAAAATAAAGAATAAAGGAAGGAAGGAAAGAAAAAATAAAGAAGGAAGAGAGGGAACGAGAGAAGGAGGGAGGAAAGGAAGAAGGGAAGGAAGGAAGGAAAGAAGGAAGGAAGGAAGGAGGGAGGGAAGGAGGGAAGGATAGAAGGAGAGAAGTAGGGAAAGAGGAAAGGAGGGAAGGAGGGAAAGAGGGAAGGAAGGAGGGAAAGAAGGAGGGAAGGAAGGAAGGGAGAGAAAGAAAGGGAGAGAGGAAGGAAGAGAGGGAGGAAAGAAGAAATCAAGGCTCACAGAAATTAAATTACTTGAGGGTTACACGGTATCTAAGCAATAAATCACATGATTCTGTTGGTTTTATGAGTTCTTTGTCTACTGTTAATGTACTATACTACTTTCCTAAGGTAGTTGCTGAAAAGTTATATTCAAGATAAATTTTTAAAATCAAGTTTGTAAAGTTAGTAGTATCATTTCATACAAAATGTCAATAAATTCTAAATGAAAGCTTAATATTTGTATCATTCCTTTATAATTGGGGGAGCAGGATCAAAGGGAAAATAAACTAATGAACTTAAAGACTTTCTTTCCTTGCTACTCAGATTCTTCTATTGAGGTAAGTTTGTTTCCATAGTTAGGAATTTCTGCAACATTATTGAAGTTGCTAAAAATCTGATAAATCCAATATTTACTCTATATGCACATACATGCACACACATATGTGAATGTGTATGTGTGTTACTTTGAGAGGTAGCTTTATGATGCTTTAGTGGACATACCCATGTTCAAAACTTGCCCCTGGAACTTACTAGCTATATCATCATGAGCTTACCATTTATTCTCTCTGAACAGTTTCCTCTATATAAAACAGGAGTCAAAATAACTATAATTCTTATTTCACAGGGTTGCTATCATGATCAAATGAGAAAATTGTTGGAGAATATTTGCAAAATTTAAAAGAATCTATCAGTGCCAGTTATTATTGTTCTGTATATAAGGTTCCACAATTAAGTATAGCATGGACTTATGACCCATAAATTATATCATTCAGCTGCTGTTTATTGAGTTTCCACTGTTTTAGGTACAGTAAAAATTTACAAAGAAGTAGCTAGTACATTTCCTACTATTCCAGAATTTGAAATCTAGTGAGGAAAATGAAACAAATATAAATGAAATTATATAAGGATCTTAAGTATAGTCACAAACATAGTAGTAATCCCATGAGGAATACAGAGAATAAAAAAAATCAATAAATAAGCATAAGGGCCATGAAGCAAAGAATAAATATCTAGAATAAAAAGAATGAGATGATAAATAGAGTGAGAAAAGAAAATTAGGATGGAAGATGAGAAGAAGATGCAGAAAATCAAATTTTAAAACTCATAAACTAAACAAGGGGAGATAAGGAAAGAAGAATGTATATGCCTATTTTACAGAAACTTTTAAAAAAGAGAAATGAGAGGAAGAATTAAATAGTCAAATTACAAACAAGCAAGGAAAAAGAATTAATAAACAAAATATCCATAACCGGGCAAAGAAGTAAGAAAAAGAAACAAGGACCTTGGGAAGAAGGAAAGATAGTGGCAATAGGACTATTAAAAAAAAAAGATTGAACTACAATAACTGTGAGAGAACAAAAAATATCTTCTGAAAATCCCAATATTAGAGACAAATGGAGGACTCATAACTTTGAATGGATTATACAATCCAATAAAAATTTTTAAAAGGACTGGGAGATGAAATAAGAAAACAAGTTTATAATCTGTTGCTCCCAAGAAATATATTATTTTTAAAATATGTACATAGAATAAAGGTGAAGGCTAGTGGGGAAAAATTATTATTTGTCAGGGGAGTCCAAAAATCAAAAATTATTTGCTATCCAAAAAAGGTGAAAGCATTCAAAACATAAAAATCCCTTTTTATTCATAAAAAAGGAAATTAAATCATGCTGAAAGAAACCATAAACAACAAACCAATATCATTTCTAAATGTATATGCTTCAAATGTAAGGATATGGCTGAACTACAAGAAGACATAAACAGATAATATATACAGGAGATTTCAATGTCAGTCTCTCAGTTTTGCAAAAGTAACAGAAAAATAAACAAAAGGGAAAATGTGGAACTAAACAAATCACTAGAAATACTGGAAATTTAAAAAAAAAACATGCAATCTTCTAAGCGAGACTACAAAAGAATATACATATTTCTCAACACCACATGGAACTTAAAAAAAAAAGAGCTTTTAATTTTCAATACAAAGATAGTTTTCAGCATTCACACTTTCAAATCCTTGAATTCCAAATTTTTTCTTCCTCTTTTACCGCCCTCCACTCCCCTTCCCTAGATAGAAAGTAATACAATATTGTTAAACATGTGCAATTCTTCTACACATATTTCTACATTTATCATGTTGCACAAGAAAAATCAGACAAAAACAAAAAGAAATGGAAAAGGAAACAAAAAACAACCAAACAACAATTTTAAAAAGCTGAAAATACTATGTTGTGATCCACATTCAGTCTCCACAATCCTCTCTTTGGATGCAGATGGCTCTCTCCATCACAAGTCTATTGGAATTGGCCTGAATCACCTCATTGTTGAAAAGAGCCAAGTTCATCACAGCTGATCATCACATAATCTTGTTGTTACTGTATACAATGTTCTCTTGATTCTACTCACTTCACTCAGCATCAGTTCATGCAGGTCTCTCCAGGCCTTTCTGAAATCATCCTGCTGGTCATTTTTTATAGAACAATAATATTCCATTACATTCATACACCATAACTTATTCAGCCATTCCCCAACTGATGACATCCACTTAGTTTTCAATTCCTTGGCACTACAAAAAGGACTGCTACAAACATTTTTGCACATGTGGGTCCTTTCCCCTTTTTTAACCACATGGAACATTTCTGTCCTAAAAATGCACTATATATTTAGGACAGAAATGTTTCAAACAAGTATAAAAAGGGCAGATTTAGCTAATATACCCTCTACAAACCATATTGTAATAAAGATGATAATCATTCAGGGACCAAACAAAAGAAGAGAACCAAAAGAATAATTAGCAACGAAATTCTAAATAATGAATGAATCAAAGAATAAATCATAGAAACTATTAATAATAATATAAAATAAAATGATAATGATGAAACAACAAACCAAAAATTTCTGATATATAGCTAAAGCAGATGTCAGGAAGAAGAAATCATGGCCCTATAAACATACATTAATAGAAGAGAGAATTAATTAACTGAATATGCATTTTAAAATTAGAAAGTTAGTAAGCAAGTCTGGAATAAGTACAAAGTAGGAAATATTAAAAATTAGAAAATAGACAAACTGGAAATAAAAAAAACAAAAAATATAAATAAAACTATAAGCTAGTTTTTTTAAGACTATTTAATAAAGCTTTAATCTATCTAATTTTTCTTAAAGTCAGAAAATAAAAATCAATAAAATTGCAAATGATCTAGGTAAAATCACAACAAAATCAGAAGGAATAAAAAAAGAATTATCAGAACATATTATGTAATTACATGTTAAAAACAAGAACAAAAAGAAGAGAAATTGAGTGATAGCTTCAAAACCAAAATATACCCAAACCATCAGAAGACCAAATAGAGATCTTAAATTATTCAATCTCTAGCTATAGACTACCAAAGAAAAAGCTACTGTTCCACAGTAGAATTCAAGCAAACTTTTAAACAATGATAAATATCTATACTACAAAAATCATTCCCAAAAGGTGAGGAGGGAAAAGCACCCTGTCAGAATCCTTTTAAGAAATGAATATGATTCTAATACCTAAACCAGAGAAGAATAAAACACAGGAAAATACATATGTGTGTGTTATGAATGAGTATTAATTCAAAAATTTTAAACAAAAATCTGTCAAACAGATTACTATAATTTAAAAAAAAAAAACACTAATGGATTTATTTGTACCATAAAGTAATGATAGTTCAATATTAGGACAACAAACAACAAAATTGATCATATTAAAACCAAAACATCAAAAAAGCACATAATCATCTCACTAATGCAAAAAAAGCCTCAGACAAAATATAACATTTATGCTAAAAAATAAAATAAAAAGCTACAAAATGTAGGTATAGAGAAACTTTTTGTTACCATAAAAAGCATCTATCTAAAATTAAAAGCAATAAAGATGCAGTAGAAGTTGTTTTTAATAAATATGGAAGTTTTTTTTAACGATACCAATCTCTCTCCCCCCTATTATTTGATATATCTTTATATAAATCTTTAGCCAATCTGAAAATGCTAGGAAATGCAATAAGACAAAGGAAAGAAGTTTAAGCCAAACAATAAAGAGGAAATAAAACTATCCTCATTTGTGGATGATATGGCAGCATACTTGGAAAGCCCTAGGAAATCAGCAAACATACTATAAAAATAATTAATAGATTAAGCAAAATTGTAAGCTATAAAATAAGTCCTCAAAAATCAATGGCATTTTTATATAATGATAACAAAACCCAATATGCAACAATAAAAAGGGAAATTCCATTTCAAATAACTACAAAATACATAAAGTGTCCGGAAGTTAATATACCAAAGTACATAAAAGTCTTGTATGGATTGAATTACAAAGTGTTCTTGAAAAAAAAAAAGAACAACTTAAATAACAGGAGAAATATTGAGTGCTTGTGGCTGGGTCAAAGCAATATAATAAATATGACAATACTATCAACTTAATTTACATATTTAATGCTCTGTCAATCAAATTATGAAAGGAATACTTTATAGTATTTGATAAAATATTTGAAAAAGTACAATATTCAGAATATCAAGGGAAATAATGAAAAGTGTTAAGGACAAAAGAAGAATAATATCTTCAAATCTCAAATTATGTATATAAAATAGAAGTCTTCAAAGCAGTCTGATATTGATTAAAACAAAAAGAGATTGTTTAGTGGAACTAAACAAGAGATAATCAGAAATCAGATTATCAAGAAATAATCAGAGATAATCAGTTCGATAATACAGAAGAAATAAGTTCAAATAAGTAGAAAATATAGATAACTTAGAAAAGAACTTTCTTTTTTATAAATACTAGTGAGAAAACTGGAAAGCTGTGTAATATAGATTTGGTTTATACCTCATCTTTCAACCATATTCCATAATAGATTTTAAATGAATATGTGACCTTAATATTAAAGATCATACTGCCTATCCCTTTGACCCAGCAATACTACTACTAGGCCTATTTCCTAAGATAATTAGGGGGAAAGGAAAAGAATCTATATATTTTCTCTCTGTGGTAGCAAAGAGCTGGAAATTATGGAGATGCCCATCAACCGGAGAAAGGCTAAACAAGCCTTGATCACAATAGAATGCTACTGTGGTGAAAGGAATTATGAACTTGATAGTTTTAGAAAAACATGGACTTGTAAGAGCAAATGAAGCAGAACCAAGAGAATGTTCTATACAGTAACAGAAATACTGTTTTAAGAACAACTTTGAACAACCAAATCATTGTATTATAAATTCCCAAATTAGCTACAAAGGACTTATGAAGAAAGATATTTATTATACTCTTTGACCCAGGGATTCCCCTTATATCCCAAAGAACCATTGATAAGAAGATCTCCATATAAGCATTAAAATTTATAGTAGTACTTTTTTGGATAAAATAAGAATGAAAACAATATTGATGTCCATCAAGTAGGCTAACAAAATTATGATGCATAAATATGCTGGAATATTATGTGCTGTAAGAAATGATGAATGTGAGAAACAGAAGAATTTATATGAACTTATGCATAGTGAAGTAATTAAAGCCAAGAAAACAATAAATATTACAACAATGTAAAGAATAACTACCAAAAAAGCCAAAAACATAAACACAACTTAAATAAAAGACATAAGATAATATTCCTGATAATCTCCTCGTAGAGCAGAGATTAATAAATCTTACACATTGGAAATGTTTTCATACTTTTTCAATGCATTCTTCATTTATTCTGATTTTTCTTTTTTTTTGTTTGTTTTTAAAAATATTTTGTCATATGCGTTTGGTACTCTGGCAGGAAGAGAAATACTAGGGAAAACTATGATATAAAAAACAAAAAATCAATAAAAAAACTCATTTAAAAAAAAAAGAAAAGTTAATAAGCTGCTCATTTCCCTTGACCAGAGATTAGGGTCAGACTATTGGGTTTAGTAAGCCAAGTATATAAATAAGTATAAGAAATTCAAAAAGTATTTATAGTAGCATTATTTGTAATAACAAAAAAGTTGGCAGTCTAATTATGTTCCCAGTAATTTGGTAGTTGCTAAACAAATTGTGGAATTTGGGTGTAATGGAACAGAATGGTGCTATAAGTAATGACTTATTAAAAGATTTGATGTAAACATGGGAAGACCTGCATGAAATGATAGAATGACAAAAAGAATAGTCAAAAGAATAATATACTCAATAACTAACAGTTTAAGTAAAAATAAGCTTAATAATCAAAAAAACCTAAATCAAATTCAACATATGATGTCAGTATCAAGTAAATTTAAAGCATACATCCTTCCTTTCTGTTAATAATCAGTAAATAGCATGAGAATAAAAGTTAGTTATCAAAATTACAATAGTCACAATCACTCCATTAGATGGTTTTGCTTAACTGTTTTCAGGAAATGTACATTGTAAAGGATTTATCTGAGTGTTTGGTAGTATCTATTGCATAAAAAAAAAAATGTGTCAATAAGAAAGCTTTTAATAATCTATTACTCATATTTAAATATCCTTTGTCCAACTATTTTCTTTGACTTTATCATATTCTAATGTGTCATCTCATTTTGTGTATATGCCAGTCCCTTAGATTAGACTATAGTTGTATTTCCACAACTTTGCATAATGCCTTTCCTAGAGTAGTCATTTAATAAATGTTTATTGAATTGAATTTGATTTGTTCAACTCTAGGTCACTGTTCTCTTCTTCCAGTGTTTATACTCAATGTGTCATATTAGGGCTTTTAAAATATACCCTTAAGATAATATTTCAGAGCCTCAAAATTAGAAATAAACCAAAGCTGTCTCTGAAAGACTTCCCCATTACAGCTTCAGCTTTATTGGAACAGTGACCCCTTACATAGAAAATTCACACTAATCATTGCCACCAGGCATCTTGAAAAGAGACACAGAGAATATATCCTCCATGAACTTCTGTTCTATAGAGACTAATCTAGGGAAGAAACATAAAGACATGGCCAAATAATACAATGACATCCTTCCCAAATTCTGGAAATGTGTGTGCTTCTTACTTGCTCTGTGGATAATCCAAACAGCCTTAGGGCTTAACTATTACCAGCTTAATGAAATCAATGAGTCTGAAAAAATAGTTCTTACTTTGATATTCCCACCATCAAATGCAATACTGACTTTCACCATTCTGTTTGGTGTGGCTACTGGCCATGGTGCTGACACCACTACAAGTCTTTGTATCTCTTAATGCCATAAAGAGGCATTATAATAGCATTCTCTCGGGGTTCCAGAGGCATCATAAAAAATATTGTGAAGTACATTATAATGAGAAAAGTAGGCAATAGACAAATCAATGGGTTTGTAAGCAGTGAATGCTACAAGAAAGAAAGAAAGAGAGAGAGAGAGAGGAAGGAAGGAAGGAAGGAAGGAAGGAAGGAAGGAAGGAAGGAAGGAAGGAAGGAAGGAAGGAAGGAAGAAAGAAAGAAAGAAAGAAAGAAAGAAAGAAAGAAAGAAAGAAAGAAAGAAAGAAAGAAAGAAAGAAAGAAAGAAAGAAAGAAAGAAAGAATCTCAGAGTCTGTAATAATCAAGGTGGACCAGGACCAGACTTTTTTTTTTTTTTTTGATTCTCTCAATTCTAAATATTCTTCAAAGCAGAAATTATGTTCCAAATTTCCCCTCTTTCTTGTGCCATAGAAATACCAGTTGCAGGTCAGTGTGTCTTTGCAGTTCTCCAAAGTTTGCTGAGGCCACACAGAGAGTGCCCCATGGCAACATTCTGTGCTACAAAAGATCACTGCTGTAGGGTCAAGAACAGAGAAAAAAGGTAGGATACATGTCTGGCCTTGAAATTGAACTCAATACTACACTACACCCATGCTCCTTCCAGAGCTTTAGAGGGTCAAACTATAAAAATAAACCTAATAGCACCAGCATAACAGCTCTCTGAACTGCAAGTGGCAAACCAATGAATTAAGGAAAAGAGAGTGGGAAAAAATTCCAGGTCAAAACACTGGGAAGTGATCAAGAGAGAGGCAGACTGTGCAGAATTCCATTAAGTCTGAGAGAAAGAGCACAAAATCCAGGTAGGTCCAGTACTGACCACCCAAAAGTAACTGGAGACAGAAAACTTATGTGGTATACCATGAATTGCCCAACATGAGAGAAGGCTAAAACATTTTGAGATTTAGCCTTCAAGGAAACTACATCAAAAGAGAGCAAGTCAGAAACTCAGAAAGTGAGCAAAATATGGGAGAAAACAGAGGCTTTAAATTATAAAATATCTCAGGAGGAAGAATACTCAAAAGACCTTGAACATAAGCAGATATATCCATGGGGGGCGGGGGGGAGGAGGGAAATATGGACAGCAAACATAGATATGGCTTCTGGGGCTAGTAAATTAATTCAGATAGCTATGAATAAAACCTGTAGAACAAAGGGAAATAATTCAACACTTTATAAGACAGAAAGTTTCTGGGGCATTTGAGAAGAATATGGAACTACAAAACACTGTACCTGAATGGTTCAAAAGAGAAATGAAAATTGCGAGAGCAGAATTTTTAGTCTGAACAACAAAAATATTGGGCAAAATAGTAAAACTGAAATCTTTAAAGGCAAGTCTCACAAATGAAACAAGAGAGAGAAAAGTAGATTAGGAATGCAAATATAGAAACTGGAGGACAATGTAAAAGAGAAGTAGAAAATAATAACATTAAAAGAGAACATGTTCATCAGACAAGGAAAACAGGCTGATCTTGAAGACAGTATGTATAATAAAAACCTAAGGATCATAAATCATCCAGAAGAACATATCAGGGAAAAAAAAACTTAGCATCATAATGTAGAAAATAATAAAACTGCTCAGCACTTTCAAACAAAGAAAATTTAATACTAATTGAAAGAATTGGTAAATTGCCTTGAAAAGGGAAAAAAAAATACAAGACTGAAAACTCCAAGACAAATTGTGGTTACATTTAATCAGAAAAAAAAATTTTTTTTGCAAGTAATCGGGAGAAACATCTTTATATATAAAGCAAAGGAAATCTGAATGACACAAGATTATTCTTCAGCTACCAAAAAACATAGGAGGGAATGGATTAATATGTTTTGAAGAGCAATAAAACTCAGATTACAACCCACAGTGATTTACTCTGCAAATATAATTTTAATCAAATAGGCATTTGAAACATTCTGAGAAAGAAAACCAGATCTGAAGAGATTATTTGCTCCTCAAACATACATATATGGAGGATAAGTTAATAAACCCAAGGACAACAGTAGCAAAACAATGACAACAGAGAGATTAGTGAGAGAATTCTTCCTAAATGTATGCAACAAAACAGGCTCAAAGACAAAAATCCTCAAAATAGATGCTTCCATTTTCTCTCCTCTCTCTCTCTCTCTCTCTCTCTCTCTCTCTCTCTCTCTCTCTCTCTCTCTCCTTAATAATTTATAATCCAATTTATGATTCTTATTATTCCACAGAAACTGCTCTCTTCAAAGTTGCCAAACCTAACGGCCTTTTTCACTTTTCATTCTTCTTAATTTCTCTGCAGTCTGACATTATTGATCACTCCCTCTTCCTAGATACTCTCTTCTCTCTAGGTTTTCAGAATATCACTCTCTCCTGGTTCTCTTCCTACCTATCTGACTGGTCCTTCTCTTTCAGCTTTGCTGGATCCTCTTCCAGATTGTAACCTCTAACCATAAGTATTCCTCAGAATTCTACGTTAGATCATCTTCTCCCCTACAATTTCCTTTAATGATCCTATCAATTTTCATGGTTTTAATTATCACCTCTATGCAAATGATTCTCAAATTGATGTATCCTATCCTAAATTCTGATGATCTCCAATCTTGCATGTCCAAGTATCTTTTAGATATCTTGAACTGGATATCCTAAATTCTGTTAAAACAGAACTCTCATATTTCCTCATAAAGCCAGGCCCTCCTACCTTCTCTTTTATTGTACAGAACAATATCATCCTCCTAGTCTATCAGGATCACAATCTAGGAGTTATCCTGAATCCTTCCCTATCTCTCATGGCCCATATCTAATCCATTTCTAAAGGCTATCGATTTTATCTTTGTAACATCTCTCTTATATACCCCCTTCTTTCCTTCAACACTGCTACCATTGTAATGCAGGCCTATAGCCTGCCAATGGTTCTAACAACCTCTAATCTCTCACCATTCTCCATTCAGCTACAAAAGTGACAGGTCTGACCATTACACATACCCTTGATAAACTCCAATGGCTTTCTGTTGCTTCCATAAGCAAATAGAAATATAAAATATTCTGTTTGGCATTCAAAGCAATTAACTACTTCACTGCCATCACCACTGTGAGGGATGAGAAGACCTTTACCAAAATGACTACTCAAAAATCATTCAGTAAAAAGCAGAAAAGTTGTTTATTGAAAACCTCCAGAGGATGAGCCATCTCATCACAAGATAAGAAAAAGAAAGCTCTTGGTAGGAGGGCTAAAGAAGTAGTAAAGATACATAGTTTTTATACAATTAAGAGAGCATTGAGAAGGGGAGGGGGAGGTATCTAATTGGTTGTTGCTATTCAGAGAGATTGGAATGGAAGGTTTCAGTTGTATCATAACTTGGGGAGCATTGAGAAATAGGTGCCCTCTCCCCTAATTGAATGTTAAACATTGGTGCCAAAGGCAGATTAGAATGGAATGCTTTGTTTCCCAGATTATGAGAGGAATCATCAATCAGACTTTCAAACTTCAGATTACTGAGCTGACATCATTTAAACTAATAGTCTAAATATTGATAACATTGAACAAGAATAAATATCATCATTTCTGGTTAAGTAAATATATCTAAAGTTTTAAGTAAATATTGGCTTGCACACACCATACTTATGTAGATCACAGAGACATAAAAATAATAAAAAAATAAAATACAGAAAAAGAATTTAAACATTCCTGTAAGTTCTTCACCTTATCTCTCCATTCCCCACATCACCATCACTTTTCCAATCTTATCACACAAAATTCCCATATGTATTTTTTGATTCAGTAACACTGGCCTCCTAGTTCTATTAACAACATATTCCACTTCTCACTTTTTGGCATTTTTTCTCACGCTCCCCCAGGGTTGAAATATTTCCCATCTCTTTTCTAACTACTGACATCCCTAGCTTTCTTTAAGTCCCAACTAAAATCCCACTTTCTAGAAGAAGCCTTGCTTAACCCCCTCTTAATTTCAGTGCCTTCTCTCTGTTTATTACCTTCTATTTATTTTATTGTGTGTGTGTATATATATATATATATATAAACAATATTATATATATATATATATATATATATATATATATATATATATATATATATAATATTGTTTAGCTCCTTGATAGATAAGCTCCTTGGGAGCAGAGATTATCCTTTGCCTCTTTTTGTATGCCCAGCACTTGGAACAATGCCTGGTCAGTAGGAGGCACTGAATAAAAGTTATTGATTGATTGGTCTGGAGAGATTTGATGTTTGAAAAGTCCAGTTTTTATTCTTAGAACCATTCTTAGAATTCTTAGCAACTACCAGAATCTGGAAAACTTAGAAAGCATGAACATGGCAGAGAGAAGAAATTCTGAGGCAAATAGAGAAAAAAAAGTGAGTTGGGGAAGGTATACATTAGTGATAGGTGGTATAATCATGGGCATGTTGGGGGAGGAACCCCATCATGGGACAGTGTCCTCTCTGAAACAAAATTTTCAGAAAACATGTTTTCAGTAAGGAACAATTAAAAAAAAAAAGAATCTGCAGGGCAAAAATGTATAAATGGAAGAAAGTTTTAAGTGGGGAAAGCTAAGAGCAGATACTGTGGAAATTTTGATTACAGCAAATAAAGATTAGATAATAATATGGGGCCAAAAATCAGAAAATGTGCTTTAGAGAGAAAAAAAAAAGAAGGGATAATGAAGAGAGTAAGAGAATTTTTTTTTTGAAAGATATACAAAAAAATGAAATAAAATTAGTGAACAAGATGAATTGAAGAAAAAAATAAAGGGAACTCTACTTAACTGAGGGGGGGGAAGGGTGAGAAATTTATAAATATATAAAAGCAGGAAAGAGGAACAAATAAAATATTAAAGAGAAAAGGGTAACAAATACGAAAGGATGAGAGGGAAGGGGAAGAGAGTTGGTAGACCCTTTTTAAGGGTCACCTTAAAAAGATTAAGATAAAGTAAGTAAAGGAACTTAGTACTGTTTACAAAAGAAGGAGAGGAGGGGAAGAGAAGTGAATTGTAACTTGAAAAGATAGTAAAAATGGATGGAAGAAAATGCAAAGTTAACTCTCATCTCTTTAAATGTGAATGGATTAAACAATCCAATAAAACAAAAATAAAAAGTAACAGAATGGATAAGAAAACAAAACCCTACAATCTGTTGCTTATAAGAAACACTTTTGAAAAAAAAAGACATTCACAAAATAAAACTGAGTGAATGAGAAAAAATATATTATGCATCAGTGAATCCAAAAAAACAGAAGTCACAATCAAGCTATCTGGTGATATGAAAACAAGCATTCACAGCAGGATGATTTCAGAGAGGCCTGGAGAGATTTATATTAACTGATACTAAGTGAAATGAGCAGAACCAGGATTATTATTCTCAGCATCAACAAAATTCTACGATGATCAATTCTGATGGATGTGACTCTTTCCAAAAATGAGATGATTGAGGCCAGTTTCAACAACCTTGTGACAAGAGCCATCTACGCCCAGAGAGAGAACTGTGGGAATTGAGTGCAGATCACAACATAATATTTTCATTCTTTTAGTTGTTGTTTGCTTGCATTTTGTTTTCTTTTTCAATTTTTTTCTTTTTGCTCTGATTTTTCTTGTTGCAGCATGATAATTGTATGAATATGTCTATGAAAAAGAGAAAATGTTTAAAAAACAACCATTCAGAAAATAAATAGGGATAAACAAAAAAACTACATAATGCTGGAAGGAATGATAACAAACTAATATCAGTAATAAGTCTTATCTATATGCTTTCAATGGCTTAGCATCCAAATTTATAAACATTAACTAAGCTATAAGAAGATTTAAACAGTAACACAATAGTTTTCAGGAGATTTCATCTTTCGGTTTTGAATAATCCCAATAGAAAGATAAACAAAAGGGAAAATACAGAGTTGAACAAACTACTGGCAACACTAGAAATAAAAGACTTATGGCATTTTCTAAATGAGACTACAAAAGAATATACATATTACTCAACACTACAGAAACTTCTACAAAAATTATATATAAGGCACAAAGATATTACAATGCAAAAAGGCAGAGAATACATCCTTTATAGACCATATAGCAATAAAAATAATAATTGGTTCAGGAACCACAAACAAAAGACATAGACCCAAATGGAGATTTAGTGAAATTCTAAATAATAAGTGGTTTAAAGAACAAATCATAGGAACAATAACTATACAGAGGAAAACAAAATACTAAAATTTATGTCAGATAAAATAAAATCAAGGAAAATTAAGGTTGAGAAAAGGACACTGGTTCTATTTTAGTAGAATGGTGAGGGTGGGGGGCAGATTTCAGGGGTTTGACGGATAAGTGAGTGGTTAGAAAACTGTTAGCCTTATGGGTGCAGGAACTGTGTTTTATCTATTTTTTTTTTTTTTTTTTACTTCCCAGGGTTTATTAATGCTCCACACCTAGTAAATGTTTAATGTTCATTAAATAAACTGGGGGGGGAAATGAGCAGTTAGTAAATGTAATTCTGTAGCATTAATCTTGAGATTCTATTTGAATAGAAACATTTTTGTGAGATTAAAGTTATCCAGAAGAGGTGGTTTGTAGACTTTGAAAAGAATGAATCTAGGCTTTTCTTTGCCAATAAAAGACATAAACCAGAGAGTCTCTTTTTTTTTCTTTTTTGAAAATATATTCTAGTGTGTTAAGTTGTTTCTTTCTCCACACATAATTGATTTGTAGAATGACATTCACTTTGCCTATAGCCAGTTGTGCCTTTGGGACAGATGCAGTTGCTTCTACCTTTGTCATTTTGTAGAATAGCAAAAGAAAGGAGAACAATTTTCTTTCAAAATTACTATGAAAGAAAACTAAAAAACCAAACAATATCATTTTGTATGTTCACTAAAGAGAAAACAGGCTTTCTGCTATAAGCATCTTTTCTCCTTATCGCCAAAAGAGGGATGGGATGGGGCAAAAGATCCAACAGCATCTTGATCATACAACTGAGAGTGGGAACACATCAATTACTCCCCAAGATAGAGGTATGTGGTATATAGAGAGAGACACAGAAAGACAGAAAGTGATAGATAGATAGATAGATAACACTTAAATGGTATCATATTTCATAAATCTATAAAGGATTTAAAAGTCATCTAGTTGGGGCAGCTAGGTGGTACACTGGATAAAGCACCAGCCCTAAATTGAGGAAGACCTGAGTTCAAATCTAAACTTAGACACTTAACACTTCCTACCGTGTTTCCCCGATAATAAAACCTATCCCGAAAATAAGCCCTCCCCTTACTGTGTAAGATTCCTCTAAAATAAGCCCTCCCCCGAAAATAAGCCCTATTGAGATTGCTACTGTAGTGAAGGTGATCCCCTGCGCTACACACTACATTAGGGTTCCCTCTGTATGCACCGTTCCCTCCTTCCCCCCACCCCTGCAGCAGTGAGCTCGTCATCCTGTTCTTCCCCAGTGATTTGCTTGCTGGCGCCAATGAGAGCAGTGCAGTGGAGGAGAGCTGAGGCAGGACAACATAAAAACCCGGTATGTAAGCGGGAATGAGGGGGCATGATGGAGGATAAAAGGGGCATGATGGAGGATAAAAGAAGAACTCAGGAGGCATCATGGACTATAGAAGGAGCACTCAGGGAGCATGATGGGGTGAAAACATTATTGAGGGGCATGATGGAGTGAAAAGAAGGACTGATGGTCATAATTTTATTATTCTGTCTGTTTTGACTCCCAGACATGAGTACAAAAAGGAAGCACTATACTGTTGAGTACAAGAAAGCAATTGTAAAGGAGTCAGATGGTAAGAATCTTGCAGTTTTTTGTAAAGAAAAACTTTTGGATCTTCAAATGGTCAGAAAATGGAGAGCAGATTATAATAACCTCAATCAACAGGTGGATGAGGGAAAAGGGAAAAAGCGCAGGTCTGGATCAGGTCGGCAACCCTTATATCCTGACTTGGAGATCCTCATTGGTGAATGGATTGCTGAAGGAGAGCAAAGGCCTTGGTTGTGCTGTTAATGTTCATTAAAATAAGCCCTCCCCTGAAAATAAGCCCTCTGGTGTTTTTCTGTCCAAAAAAAAAAAAAATAAGACAGTGTCTTATTATCGGGGAAACATGGTAGTTGTGTGACCCTCAGCAAGTCATGTAACCTCAATTGCCTCACCAAAAAAAAAAAAAAAAAGTCATCTTGTCTAATCTACTTTTGCCATTGTACATGAGATAAATGAAGTCAAATAAGGTTACACGAATCACTCAGGTTCATGTGTAGCAATCAGCAATATTAAGGTTCAAACTCAGATCCTCTGAAACTATAGTATATCTCAAGACAGAAACACTTAGTAAACACAGAAAATTCTTTACATGTCACCAAAAAAATCATTAGGGCTTTCAAAACAAAATGCTTTACATTACTAATAGAAAAGAATTAGCAATGCACTGTGTATTTTTCCTGTCTTTCCCCCCCTCAAATATTAAATAAAATAGAGCAAAATATGCTTAATATATAAATAAATGCATACTGCAAAAAACAAATTGTTAATTTGTGAAGGAATAAATTTTTCTGCTAACTATAATAATAAATAAATTTTAAAATTTTTCAACTGAATCTTTCATGCCACTGCATTCAAAAGTAGATCAAATACAAAAATGACTCACAGTTTAACCAGTTCAGATCTAAATAAGCAACATAGCTGGAAAGAAATCAGGAGTTGAATATCATTTGATAGCTTAAGACAATACATTATATACAATAAAAATGATTTTAAGAAGTATACATGAATTTAGTATTTGCTAAAATAATGGGAGAAATAATAATTTTATTTGGCAAATGTTTTTCAATAAAATATACATAATTAACAATACAGAGCTATAATATAAAAATGTAACTGAGGAATTCGTAGTTGTTTTTAAAGTAGTGTTCTATTAAACTATTAACTAAAGGAATATAGCATGTTAAATATTCTACTGAGTGAGTTTTCCATCACAATTGAAAAATTCATCTTACGTAAATAAGAATTTCTGATTACAGCTGTCCAATCTCCATTTAACTGGTCCCCAGAGATCCATGAGTTGTTTTCCAAATTGGATCTACTTCATCTTTCCAAGTCATCAAAAGTCTCCACGATTTGATCCTCTTAAAATTTGCTTCTAATTTTTTCCCCTCATTCTGAATAACTGGAAGGGGGGAAAAAATGGAAAATTATATTATAGCCAGCTGAGAGATCAGGGCTTAAAGCCATAGTGGTTTCCAAAGGGAGTGCTGCTGCCTAACACTTCTCAAAGCAAAACTCCTCTTCACCCTAACCCACTCACAAGTTCCACCTCTCTCTCTCTTCCCCCATCCACCCAATTCCCAGCTGTCATTTACTATCTGCTCTCCTTAGCTTAGCTTAAAAAAAAAAAAAAAAACCTCCACTTTTGGAAATACAAAGGGACCCCCTCCACTACAAATTCTTGGGAAAGGGGAAAAAAAGAGGTCAATGAAGAGAGGAGACAAAAAAATTTTTAAAATTTTGTTGTCAATTTAAGTATTTTATATGTCTTGATTCCTTGTGGCAAAGAATATTGAGGCATGAACAGAGAAAGTTTGAGAACCATTGCTATAGGAGTCTCTTTAAGCATAAGGAGAGCAAAGTAGATAGGGCACCAGCCTTGAAGTCAGGAGGATCTGAGTTCAAATTTGACCTCAAACACTTAACACTTCCTAACTGTGTGACCCTAGGCAAGTCACTTAACCCCAATTCCCTCAGGGAAAAAAGCATAAGGAAAGACAAAGTTATAAGATTTTCCTGGTATATGCTGCTATTTGTATTGTTTGTCTCTAAGGTATACTCATCCTAAATCATTGACTTCATATTGTACTATGCTCAGTTCTAATCTAATCTAGACCTCTCTTTTTGAAATTTTCTCTCAGTTTTTTGTCTCATTGCTCCTAAATCTGTCCTCTGGGGTCGAGCTGAATAAGTATAATTCTATTGCTTTGAAATACTTCTTCAAATACCTAAATAAAATCTTTTCTTCTAGGGATGAGCATTGTTAGCTCCTTCAAATTATTCATATGGTAGCATGAACTCTAAGCTTTTCAACATTGGGGCTGCCCTCCTTTGGATACTGTCTGGTTTATAAATGTTCTTCATAAACTACAATTCCAAAACCAAACAAAATACTTTGTAGAGGTAGAAAAATAAAACTGATCTGTGAGTATAAAGGGGCTGGGATCTCAAAGGAAATCAGGAAGGAAGGAAAGAAGGAAAGAAGGGAGGGAGAGAGAGAGGGAAGAAAGGAGGGAGGGAGGGAGGGAGGGAGAACAAGTGAAGGGTAAATAACACTTCCAGACTTCAAATTATATGAGTAAACAATAATTGAAATCTCTATAGTACCAGTTTAAAAGATTTTTTTAATGATTGAAACTAAAAAAAAAAAAAAGTTAAATGCTCTTTCCATTTATACCACGATGCCTTTTTAAATTATGTGAACTTTAATTTATAAGAGACAATTCAAGGTGAAGTTAGCAGAACCAGGAAAGCAATAGGCAATGACCACAACAATGTAAATGGAAAGAACAACCAAAAAAACAGAATTTCATGGAAACACAATGACCAAGACTGACCCTGAAAATCATCTCTATGCAGAGCCTGAAGATACTGAGAATGAGATATTGCATAAACTGTCAGACATGGTTAATATATCTATTGGTCTCACTAAAAAAAATTTTCCCCTTTTTTTTAAGAATCTATGTTACAAAAAGAAGAAGAAGAAGAAGAAGAAGAAGAAGAAGAAGAAGAAGAAGAAGAAGAAGAAGAAGAAGAAGAAGAAGAAGAAGAAGAAGAAGAAGAAGAAGAAGAAGAAGAAGAAGAATCTGTGTTACAAGGTATGGCTCAGTGAATAGTATATGGGGAAAGGATATATTAAAATTGAAAGGGGTGATCAATAAAAATAAGATTTTAAGCAAACAACCACTATACCAACAATTATAAAAATAAAAAAAGAAAGAAAGAAAGGAAGAAAGAAAGAAAGAAAAAGAAAAAAAGAACTACAGTGACAAGAACTCAATAATGTTCAAGATATTTTTGGGCCAGAGCAAAGTATAAGAGGATTATCTTTACCTGCTTATACCTGGACACCATTTGACACTTAAGGTAGTCTAAGATAATATTTATTTTGTGACAATATATCACACATCAGCAGATGTAGTAAATAGAGAGCTTTCTGATCTATGACTCAGAAAGACTTGAGTTCAAGTCTCACATGTGAGATACAGTTGTTTTGTGATCTTGGGCAACTTTCCCTCCAGATATACCAGGTCTCTTTAAGACTATAAGTTTCAGTACAGTCACTGATCTTCATTAATATTAGAACTTCCTTCAATGGGACTTTCCTAAACCAATAAAATTATAATTTTGAATAAAAAAATAAATAAAAACATATTATTGACATACTGAGTTTGTGCTTCACCAAAACCTCAGATCTTTTTCCAAATGAATTGTTATCTATTTAAACAACCCCAGTCTTGTGTTTGACAAGCTGACTTTTCTGAAGCCAAGTATTGTCAACTCAATTTCAACAATATCTCTTACATTTGTCCCTACTATCTTAGTTTAGGCATTTATGCCTGAACAACTGGAATAACTTCCAAATTGTCTCCATCTTCTCTTCCATCATATCAAAACTTCTTAAACTGTGAGTCACAAGCCCATGTGAAGCTATATAACTGAATGTGGGTTCTCAATAAAGTTTGGTTTGTATATGTATTTTATATACCTATATGTGTATGTACATATACATATATATATGTATATGTATTTTAGATACCTACATAGTGGGGTCTTGTAAAAATTTCTCAGGAGAAAAGGGGTCACAAATAGAAAAAGTTTAAGAAGTCCTGCTATATACCTTTCTTATTCACCTGATAAAATTTGATAACTTTAGTGGAAGGGACCTTAGACATCATCTTATCATACCCCTTTATTTTACAAATGAGGAAACTGACTCACATAAAGGTGAAATAAATTGTTCTAAGTCACTTGGATAGTGAGAGAGTTATGATAATGAATCCAGGTCCTGTGACTCCAAATTCAATACATTTTTCCAGTAAACTATATTGCCCTTCTGATGTTTCCTTGTTGCTATAGAATGAAATCCCAGCTCCTCAGTCTGTTATATAAGAATCTCAATAATCTGTTTTTAATTTAATTCTCAGGATTTTTCTCATTCATTCTTCACAGAACCTATTTCCAGACTATACTGAAATTATATTTCATTTTCATATCTTCTCCTACTAAAATTCCACAATACTCTACATATTGAAATCATGGGCCTAGTGCATAGAATAAAGTCCAGAAGACTTAATTGAATTCCTAATTTCTAGAATGACCCTGAAAAGTTTTAATCTTACCTATGTTTTGGTTTCTTCATCTACAAAATGATGAATTTAGATTAAATAGCCTTTAAAGTCCCTTCCAGATCTAAATCTTTGATCCTATGTTCCCATAAATTTTAAGATCCCTGCCATTCCAAATCTATCAAACAAGCATTTGGTAAGCATGTAACTTGTTCCAGGTATTGTGCTAATTTACACTATGGCTAATTTTTAAATTATTTTTTAATTAAATAATCCCTGTCCTAAAGGAGCTTGTTTTCTCATGACAGTACATATTAATCAGAAGACACAAGTAAATAAAGGAAAGCTAACTTTATAGGGGATGGCATGAAAAGTGACCAAGAGATGGCTCCTATGGGGGTAGCTCTTGAACTGAATCTTAAAGAAAGCCAGAAATTTTAAGAGTTGGAAACTCTTTAAGGCATAGGAAATAGTGCAAAGGAATGGAAATGAAATATGGAGCACCATATGAGAATAACAACAAGCAAACCCGTATGGCTGAACTGTATAGTGAGCAAAACGAAATAGAATGAAAGAAGTTTGGAAAGGAAGAGGTCAGTTTATGAAGAGCTCTTACTGCCAAATCAAGGAGTCTATATTAATCTTTCATGTCATTGAAACATACTGGAGTTTATTGAGCAGAACAGGGACAAGGAGTGTGATGATCAGATCTATATTTTAGGGAAAGAACTTGGTTGCAAGTCTCAAGTCACAAAGAAGCTTATAAAGCCTCCTATGGTATGCCCATGTGGAAATGATATCTCCCTTCTCTTATTTCCCATAATTCTTTTTGTTTGCACTTTTCATATGTACTTATCCTATTCTAATTTGTATTTTCACTAAGTGTGTACCTGTCTTTCCAATTCAATTGTATGCTTCTTGAAGACAGAGACTATCACATTTTTCTTTAAATCTCAATGTCTGGAGTCTCATAAATGTTTTTGTTTATTTGTTTGTTTATTTGTTTTTGCTGAGGCAATTGGGGTTAAGTGATTTGCCCAGAGTCACACAGCTAGGAAGTTTTAAGTGTCTAAGACCAAATTTGAATTCAGGTCCTCCTGACTTCAGGTCTGGTGCTCTATCCACTGCACCACTTAGCTATCCCTCATAAATGTTTCTTAATGTAAAGCAAATTCAATATCTGATAGTCTGAGCATGCAAAAGAATATTTCATGAATTTCACCACTATGCTGGAGTCCCTTGGATCAGAGAAAGAAGGTGTTTATAATTGGATTGCCTTCATAAATTCAATAGTGTTAATTGAGCTAGGGGCTTCCCTTCATACTAACATTGGAATGCCACTATAGCAATTCTTTTCTCAGTAGCCTGGTATTCCCAAATTTCATTAAACATTTCGATGAATTTATTCAACATTTGTTAGATCAATTTAGCCATCTTTCTTTGAAAAGAAATGCCCCAAAAGTCATTTTCTTAAAGTTTCAGCTGCCTCCCCTAACCAAACCCATGGCAATAGACAAAAAAAAAAAATTTTTAATTTAAATGTGTAGACATTTATTCCTTACAGCACACTAATTACTTTTAAGACCACACTAAAGTTAAAATGTTTAGGCTTGACAACCACTTACATAGGATGTGTCTACAAAATGCCAAAACAACCAGTCAATTCAGCCAAAAACTGAGGCAATTCTGTGAATAAGTTAGGCAAATCAGACTTTCTTTTGGCATAATGTGTAAACAAAGCAGTTGGTTAATTGACTAATTTACTTTTAATAAAATCCTCTCAACTATTTTTTTAATTATTCCTCCTACCATGACATACTATCTATTGTTGTGCCACAGTTCCCTTCTAATGTCTTGACCCAGTTTCTCTAATTGTCCTATTTAGTTACTCTGCCTCAGGTTATAATCTTTCCCTCTTAATGTTTGATGAGATAAAGGTTTTATATCTTTAGGCTATAATCATTTCTTCTTAATGTTTGAGAAGATAAAGGTCTATCCATTTTAGACATCATTAGAATATCAGTAACCTCTCCAGTACCTCCCTCCATTATGTCATCCTAGGTGCCTCCCCCCATTAAGTTATCCCCATCCAGGTATCTCCCCCATTATGTCATTGTTCTTGTTATCCTATAAAAGAATCTTGCTGTCCAACATTCAGGGCTGGATTCTTTGAGAGGATAGTGTAGTTCAGCCCTGGGACCAAACATGGATCATTTGGTCCCAGTAAATCTCTCCATTTAATAAACTATTAAATTGTTCTCTAATCTCTGTCTTGCTCAGTTTCTTGGGTATTACACTATAATGTTTTCTGATTCACCATCACTTTCCCCATCTAGATATTTGAATATGAAACTTATTTGGTGGCCTTTTTCCAAATTTCTTTACCAAAAAATCAGAAGTTGACAGACTAACTATAAGCACTTTTCCATATTTACAACAACAAAAAATGAATTTTCCTTAATCTGTATTCTAATAGTCAAGCATTGATGTTTTTCAAAATAGTATCATGGACATAATGTCCCATGTTATGTGTAGCTGTGAGATAGAGAGCATATGTGCTGTATCTTTATTCACAGAGACTTACAAAGTAGAGAGAACCAGAACATTTGAAATTAAGAGTTAGCAGTGTGCACCAATCTGAGAAAAAAACAGGTATGACATCTGCTTAATTAACACTGTTAACTCTTGTTTTAGACACCTGATAAGCACATCTCCCATGAACTATCTGTAAACTGTAGTAAATTTCTTTCCACTGCCTAAATAGTGAATTAGTAGGGACTGCAACAACAACAACAACAACAAAATTACAAATCTGATACAGGTGTGGTCCCCATATCTAGACCTCATCAAAATCTAGATCACAAAAAAGTGATATTATTATAAAAGTGGGAAAAATATAAGTCTTAAACAGAAATTTTTTTCCTTTTCATTTGGGGGGAGGATATTAAATGGTTTATTCAAGATCACACTGTGTCACCTATTCATTTTCAAACCATCATTCTCACCTTCTCTATCTCCCTGTAAAACACACTATGGAAATTAAATTTCTTTAAAATTAGAAAAGAGGTATTTTGATTTTTTCCCTTGATGCTGTTTAGTTTTGAGTGAAATTAGAAACTTTAAGCTTTAATTGCTTCAGGGAGAACAAAAGAAATTTTGCCTTGGGAATTGGGTGGAGAAAGGAAGAAGGTAATTGTTATGAATAAGAATTTAACTAGATTTCTTAAACAACTAGCCCAAAATCTTTCAAGTATTTTTAGCCCATGACAAGCAAATCTGATTAAAACCATGAATTTTACTTTATTAAGTGTTATGATTTCAAGACAATATTGAGTCTAAGTTTAACCATCATTTATTAAGTGCCTAGTATGTAATAGGAACTGCTAGAATGTAGGGTGCTCTAGCATAGAAACAAATAAAATAATGTTTTCATTCAGTCATCTCCAATTTTTGTGACCCCATTTTGGGTTTTCTTGACAAAGATACTGCAGCAGTTTGCCATTTCCCTCTTTAGCTCATTTTTACAAATAAAGAAAACTAGACAAACAGGATCAAGTGACTTGCTTAGAGTCACACAGATAGTTGTGTCCAAGGCTGGATTGGAATCTGGCTTTTCCTGAATCCAGACCCAGTGCCTATGCTCAGGGAACTTACTGGTGGGAAATCACAAGTACACAGATAAGACAAAAATCAATTCCAGGAGGGAATGAAGATTAACAACTATCGGGATCAGCAAAGATCTCTAGTTGGTGTCTGAGATCTGCCGGGAAGAAAATTAGGGACTTCAAAAGTCATGAAATAGGGGGTGAAATGTTACTTCTGATGTGAAATAAAAATAAAATTCAGTTAAATTACAGATTTAGAGAATTATAAAGTTCTTTTGTTTCCAATCAAGAGTATATCACATAAAACATATGGCCAGATTCAATCAAAAATCCAACTTCTGTAAAAATCCTCAAAATAGATTTTTCTGAAATTTCTATATGATTAAGGAACTTCGTCCAACTGAAAATCAAAGTACTATTATTTTAATCAAATCCAAGCAACAAGAAAATTTTTTTCATACACACATAAGGATATTTATTTTACTATCTTCCCAACTAAATTTAAGAATATAGTTCTAATGTTATTTTTCCTTTTATTCTAGAAAGCTGACCTGCTTTGGAATAAATTTTGAAGCAGACATAAAAATTTCTTTTATTGATCCCCAAAGGCCTTTTTCATCATTTTCTTGATTCTCTTGTAAGTCTTCTCCTTGACCCTACAAATTTAGTATCATTACAAAGTCCTCCCCTATTTTCCATGAAGTCCCCAATAAGTCTTTCTTCTAGATACATCAGACTTTTCTCTTTCCTCCAGCTCCCTGACATTAAAATTTGTCTATCCATTATCCATTCCCTAAGAGCCCTGGTCAGAGCCAAGTGAAAGCCAGCTAATCTTTATGTACTAATCTATACAGATGTGAAAATAGCAAATATTATTTGCATTTTAACAAGGTCTTTCTGTGCCTTAGTTCAAAGAAGAAGTTGAAATGGTTGAAAACAGATTATGTATGGCTGATGAAGGAGATTTGGGGTATAGAGGGTAGGCAGATCTTTCTGTGCCCTGAAAAATAACTTTTTGGTTTCCCCTATTCTGTACTGTTTTTTTTTTTTTTTAATAGCTTTTTATTTACAAGATATATACATGGGTAAATTTTCAGCACTGACAATTGCAAAACCTTTTGTTCCAATTTTTCCTCTCCTTCCCCCCACCCCTCCTCCAGATGGCAGGTAGACTAATAAATGTTAAATATATTAAAGTATATGTTAAATACTATATATATATATATATACATACATACATATATATGCACACACATATACATACAGTTATTTTTCTGCACAAGAAGAATCGGACTTTAGATTAATGTACAAGTAACCTGTGAAGGAAATAAAAAATGCAGGCAGACAAAAACAGAGGGATTGGAAATGCTATGTAGTGGTTCACACTCATTTTCCAGAGTTCTTTCGCTGGGTGTAGCTGGTTCAATTCATTACTGCCGTATTGGAACTGATTTGTTTCATCTCATTGTTAAAGAGGGCCATGTCCATCAGAATTGATCATCATATAATATTGTTGTTGAAGTAAATAATGATCTGGTCCTGCTCATTTCACTCAGCATCAGTTCATGTAAATCTCTCCAGGTCTTTCTGAAATCATCCTGCTGGCCATTTCTTACAGAACAATAATATTCCATAATATTCATATACCACAATTTATTCAGCCATTCTCCAATTGATGGGCATCCACTCAGTTTCCAGCTTCTGGCCACATCAAAGAGGGCTGCCACAAACATTTTGGCACATACAGGTCCCTTTCCTGTTGGAATCTTTACAAAGTGTTAAGTTATTAGAGTTGATAGAGACAATAATTATCTAATTTAGCATGGCTCAGTATGATTGATCTGATCTTAGAAGGAGATGTTATGGGCCAGAAGAAACAAGGTACTAAGTGGAACTAATAGAAACAATACTTATGTTCACACCTTTAGAGAGCTCATATAAGCAAGAAGTACTTAAGTACTCATTGGAGTTCACACGTCTGGGAGATTTCAGGGTTTAGTATGAGATATCTGAATTCATACCTCCCTTAATCCCTGCCTCCAGAAGGAGGAGTTAACCTTTGGGAGATCATATATAAGGAGGCTCTTAGCTTTGAGTTAGTTACTTCAGAACATTCCCAGGGGTGGGAGAGGAGCACTCTGGGAGGAAGCCCACAAGCCCTCTCTCGGAGGCAAGAGAGATTCATTCCATCAGGTTTGCTGGCTGGAGGCTAAAGAAAGTAGAGGCTTAGAAGCAAAGGACAAAGCTGCAAGAGCTCTTAGAACCTAGGAGAGAGAGAAGCCTCTAAGAAAAACTAACGGGGCTATATTGAAGGCCACAATAAAAGATCTGAACTTTTAACACCTGGCTGCTTTTGAGTGATTATTTTAACTGAAACTCAGGCTGCCTCCAGAAAACCTCCCCAAGAAACCTGCTCCCAGAGAGAACCTTTATTATTTTAAAGAAGAAAAACACCACACTTTCCTTTATTTAAGATCTCTTTGGGATATAAGCCCAGTAGTAACACTGCTGGATCAAAGGGTATGCACAGTTTGATAACTTTGTGAGTATAGTTTCTGGACTTTATTTATAACAAAAACTTGAGGGTAACAAAAATTCATACATCGATCACTACATTAAAAGTATTTAAATTGTAGATCAAAAGGGTTTTGTTGCTGAAAATAAATTAGGACACAATGTCCGACAATTCTGATAACTGTTGAAATTCATCATCTCTACTATGTGAGTTATAAGTTATGGTATTCACTTTTTTTCATATTATTAGGAGACTGAAAGGAATCTATTCAGTTTTAACAGCTATGACCCACATGGTTAGATCACTTAGAACTGAATGGATTTTAGTTATAGTTGTTTTGGTTCTTGTTTGCTTTTTTTTTTTTTGTTTGTTTCTATTAAGCAAAAGTCAATTTAAAGAATATTTAGATGGTTTTTCTCCTTTTTTAAGGAACTATGAAAAACATCCTATCTTAGACATCATTCACCCCTATTCACACAAGTCTATTCACATAAGAGTGAAAATTGTATCATTAATTCTATATATAAAGTTAGGTTCAAATTTTTGTAACCAGAATTATAAAATGAAAGAGTGAATCTTGGCTTAATATGAGATACAAGTAAGCTCTCCCTACTATTTTGAGCTATCACAGTTCTACTTAGAAGAAATAGTATAACAATGAGATTCTAGATTTAGTGATAATGTCATTGAAAATATGCCATAAATGTTCAAAAAAATCAAGCATTCTGTCAAGAACTATTTACTGTTGTTCAATCATTTCAATATTTCTGAATCTTCATGACCCCATCTGGGGTTTTGCTGACAGAGATACAGGGGTGGTTTGCATTTCCTTCTCCAATTAACTTTACAGAATATAAACTTCACAGCTATAAACAGGGTTGATGACTTGCCCCATTCCACATAGCTAATGTGTCTGAGGTCAAATTTGAATTCAGGAAGATGAATCTTCCTGACTCCAGACCTGATACTTTGTCCCCTATCACCTAGCTGCCCCTGTCAAGAACTATACCTTTAAGCAATTAAAAATATAAATATAATGCCTTACATATTTATAACCCTCCACATTTTACAAAGAAGTTTCATAGAAATTATTGTAAATGATCCTCATAACAACCTGCGAAGTAGCCAGGTTGGGACTTAGAATTTACTCCATTTTACAAAAAGGACATTAAAAAAATTCAGACATTAATTAATTGTCTTTTCCAAGATCATTTAACCATGAAGTGACATTGCTATTACTAGCTTGATCCTCTTCATATAGAACCTGACTGAGAAGTCTTACTATCACCTTGATAATTAGGTACTCTACCAAACAACAGAAGGAGCTTTGGAGAGGGGGAAAAGTGCTTTATCATTCTCAGAAAATTAATGATTTTTATCCTCTACTTCCACCACCATATGAGTATCATCTGTTCATTTAGTTAGTCTAACATATGTGGACAATATTGATTTATCCAATTTAAAGACTCTTCAAAAGTTCTCCCCTTTTTTCTGGGTCTATTGTATTTTAATTAGCCAGAGTTGAGTGGGCAAGGAGTAAACCAGAAGTACAGAGAAGCATGTTTGTTTTATATAGCTTTTCTGCTTGACAATCAATAAAAGGAATAAATCAATATGTAACAACATCCTTGTTGTTGCTGTTTAGTCATTTTTCAGTCATGTCTAACTCTTCGTGGCCCTATTTGGGGTTTTCTTGGTAGAGATGTTAAAGTGTTTTTAGATCTTTTTCTCCAGCCCTTTTACAAATGAAGAAACTAAAGCAAATGGGCTTAAGTGACTTGTCTCGGGTTACACAGCAAGTATTTGATTTAAATTCAGGAAGATAAATCTTCCTGATTCCAAGCCCAGAACTCTACCTACTTACCACCTTGCTATTCTAATAGAACATACACCACATGATCATATCCCCCCCAATTCTCTCAAATAATTGTTGCCCATCATCAATCTATAAAAAGATGCCAAACCCAGAAATGTAAGGAAAAATGCAACCTAATAGTTTAGTCCCCTTAGTGACTCTTCTCTCCACCCCCAGGAACAAGCAAAGAATTTAAATAAAAAAACACACTGTCCAAATCTGTTGCATTCATGGTTTCCTGAAGGGTCTCAGTCAAGCTAGGTGAGAGATTCAGGATCAAAGTGACTCATCTCCTCCTTATGGCATTGAGACATAGACTTGGGAGACAGCCCAGATCAGAAGTAAGTTACTCCAGCTGTGTTTCTTTCTTCTGGCTACTTCATTCATCATGCCTCCAGACTTACTATTAGACTCATGAACCATCTCCTGCCCAGAGGCATTACAGCCTCATAATGGAAAATTGGCAACAAGGACAGAGCAAATTCTCTTTGCCCTGATTGCCATCTTGTTGCTCTCACTCTCTTCTTCAATGTTCAAATTTGCATGTGCTGACTGAAATCTGTATCACATCCTTCTCTGATTTTTAAGCTCAGTTTTCAACTTTGGCCACTCCTTGTTTTTTGTTTTTAATTTTAGTTGAACTTTTGAAAGTTTTATTAATCTTTTGTTTTTACATTGCAGTAATTTATGACTATCCTCATCCCTATCACTACCTCCACTACTGAGCTTTCTCTTGACGAAGGTAAAAAAGTCCAGTAACAGTAATAAAGATAATAACCCCATACTCTCCCACCTTCTCAACAAACATTTCTTCATTTCTAGGACCAGACATTTCTTCATTTCTAGGACCAGACTTTGACATTGCTACTTTTTAAATGTCCTTTTTGCTTAAATTGTGGATTGGGTTACTCTTTAATTGTCTTTAATCTGGTGAATTAGTAGATCCAGTCAGTTGCCATATATGATTGATTCTATTTTTGATGTGGTGAATAAGATCCTGGCAAAAGGCAATGTCCCTGGGAGCAAACCAGTGACTAGGTGAGCCCCAGATAGGGAATCTGTCAGGATTATCTTGTCTCTAAGTGGGACTTTACGGAACTTCTTCCATCAAATCAATCCTGCAGCAAACTACTACAAAAAGGGAGTAATTTATCCATCAACTATTCCACATCCAGAACAACTTATTGGGGAGAGAGCAGTGAAATCTATGGTAGTCATTATCTTGAGTCTTCTCTTTCCAGGGATCAAATGGATATATGAAACAAAGTTACCTCCAACTGGGGGATAACATACATCTGTTCTCCCTATACTTTTAAAGCAATTATTCTTTTGTTAAAACTAACTTGCATTAATGGGTTATAAATTATATTAGGGAGATATTAATCAGGAATAATTTTGGGGTAACACATCAGGTAAGTCTCTAGAGCAATAGCACTAGGAAGCTCTCAAGCTTCTCAGGGTTATATCTAGAGCCTTCTAGGAAGCAATAGGTTATTCTGTTCTGGGAACAAGAGTAGAAGGTAAATGAAATCCAAAACTCCATTTAAAGAGTTTAGTTTACACATCTCTTTTCTCACCTGATGTACCATTTTGGGGCTTGTATGACTGAATTCTCCACTGTGTTTCAGGAAGTTCATTTTTGGGATAGCCTCAGCATCCTGCAAGATTTTATCACCTTTGTAGTCCTCCTCATCATTACCCCCATTGATTTGAGGGTGAAGCCATGAACTCCAAATAAGTAGAGTTCGAAAAAGACATTTTCTCACTTCTCACTTGGTTACCACATTTCTGACTTCTCCACCATGCCTTTATATAGGATATCTCTCCCCTTCCCAGTTAGATTGGAAGCTTCTTAAATGCATGGATTGTCTTTCTCTTTTTTGTATTCCCAATTCTTAGCACAGTCTGCATATACTTGACACTTAATAAACATTTATTAGTGATTGACTGTGATGCCAGAGAAATTGAGGCAGGACAGAGATTAGAGAACAATTTAATAATTTATTTGAAAGAGAGAGATTTACTGGAACCAAATGGATCCATGGTTTGGTCCCAGGGCTGAATTTAGGGTGGAATGTGGGATATAAAGATTCTTTTATAGAGCAACAAGAATGATGACATAATGAGGGAGGTACCTGAGATGAGGATGACCTAATGAGGGAAGGCACCTAGGATGACATAATGGAGGGAGGTATTGGAGAGGTTCCTGATATTCTAATGCTGTTTAAAATGGTTAAAGACCTTTATCCCAACAAAGTTAAGAGGGAATGATTACAGCCTGAGCTTTAAGATATTAAGACCTTTATCCTATCAAACATTAAGAGAGAATGATTATCCTGAGGTCTTGGCAGAGTAATTGAGGTAGGACAATTAGGGAAACTGGGTCAGAACATTAAAAGGGAACTGTGGTGCAACAGACTAGAAAGTGAATTAGTAGAGTCAGTCCAAAGTCTGTGAAACATAGCCAAAGAGAAAAAAAAAAAAAAAAAAAAAAAAAAAAAAAGGAGGAGATAGGAGGACAGGAAGAGAACAAGAGTTTATTAAGGACCTAAATATGCCATGCATTGTTAAGTATTTCATAAATATCATCTTATTTGATCCTCACACCAACCCTGGAAAACAGATATTATTATTATTATCCCATTTTATAGTTGAGTAAACTGAGCTAGACAATGCAGACTTTCCCAGAGTCACACAGGTAGGAAGAACCTGAGGCTGGATTTTAATCCAGGCTTCTCTGACTCCAGGCCTAGAACTCTATAATTCCCAGCTAACTTCTTCTTAAGCAAATTCCATATTGACAGGAAAGCTGAGGTTCCACTTTTTGCATTGCAAACTATAATTACAGATCATTAGTCAAAGGGCAGAGCACATATCAGTCCATGTTGGAAACCATGCTAAGTATACATCTTTCATTTCAGTTTCACTATTCTTAAGAAATAATTCTATTAAAAGCAGCATCTTCAATGACCAACAGGATGATTCCAGAAAGGCCTGAAGAGGCCATCTACCTTTCAGGATTGTTGTGAGGATCAAACAATATAGTTTTTATAAAGCACATAGCACAATGCTTGGAACATAGTAAGTATTTAATAAATGCTTGTTCCCTTAATGACTGTTCCCCACTTCACCCCAATGAGCATTTTCTTCTATTATTGATTTTAATTTGTTAGAACAATGCTTCTATTCTCTCATACCTCCCAAACTAGGGACTTGTCTGATGAATCCCATCTCCCACTCTACTCAATCAAGTACTCCAAACTAAAAGGGTATCCAGGAGCAACATAGAACTTTGTCAGATATAATCTATAATAATGCAGATCTCATCCTGAATGGAACTGATTGGATGAAGAATTTCTCGGTATTGAAAATGGGCCTGGATCACCTGATCCTTATACCTAGACCTTGAACCCTGGGTTGCAGGAGGTGACAGGAAGTTGCAGAAAGTGTTGTGACCTGTGGGGGAAGGCGGGGTAGACAACATTTATGACCATTGGTAAAGAATTGGTCTAGCCAATGAAAAGGGTTGGGTCATTTCCTATTTAACCAGTTGTTCTACTTCCCACTGGTCAAGTTCAGGAGTACATGGTGGGAGTTGGGATGGCTTCCATGTGCTGATCTAGGCCTTTCCCTGCAGGGATTTAATAAATGCTTTCTCTTTGTACCTGAAGATGTCTCTGATTATTTGGAAAAGGGGGTCTAACATCCATCCCACACAATCCCAATCCGGGACTGGGACACAAGATAGGACCCTAAAGAGAAAAGGCAAAACGCTGAGGATATACTCTCTTCCTGTCTACCTAATATAAAATCCAACTGTATTTTCTTCCATATGAGATCCTTGTCTTTTTGCAAATGGATGGTGGTTCAGGAAACTAATCATATTTTTAAAAATAATTTGGTTCAATTCAATTCAACATTTCATAAGTGCTTGCTATGTGTAAGACATTGGGGATTAAAAAATGAAACCACCTCTTAACTAAAGGAACTTTCATTTTACTAAGTAGTTATATGATAGAGTGTACTAAGAAGATATGAGTGAAAATCCTGTCAATGCTACTTACTATGGAAGTAACCTTGAGCAGTTTCTTAACTTCAATTGGCTTAATTGTCCTCATTTGGAAAATGAAAAGGCTTTACTAAATGACTTCTAAAGTCCCTTCCATTTCTAAGTTTGTGGCTCTTCCATCTTGTATGAAACAGTCCCTGTCTTCAAGAAGCTTAAACTGTATTGTGTGAGGTGAGGAGGTATATAACTTATTCACAGTTAAGTAAATACAGAGTAACACAAAGCAAATTCAAAAAAAAAAAAAAAGAATTTTAACTGTTGGAATCTTTACTAAAGTGTTAAGACATTTCTTTACAAAGTGTTAAAGACATTGGAGTTAATTTAATCTTAGAGTTATTTTGGGCCAGAACTTGAAACAAGATACTAAGTGGAACTGATTGAACAATGCTTGTGTTCACACCTTTAGAGAGCTCATAAGTATCTAAGTACTCAATGGAGTTCACACGAGAATTCAGGGCTGGCTTAGTCTGAATTCACACCTCCCTTGAAATTCTTAGAACCAGAGAGCACTCTGGGAGATAACCCATAATCCCTGCCTCGAGAAGGAGGAGTTAACCTTTGGGAGATGATATATATGGAGGAAGCTCTTGGAGCTAGGAAGAATTTCTGCGCAACATCAACAGGGCTCTGAGACAGAACACTCTGGAAGAAAAGACTACTCACCACAGACTGAAGATTGAGAAGCCACGAGTCGGAGCTGGCTGGAGGCTGAAGAAAGCAGAGGCAGAAGCCAAGGACAAAGCTGCAAGAGCTCTTGGAACCAAGCAGAGAGATAGGCCTCAACTAACCGGGCTACTTTGGAAGGAGAAATAAAAGTTTGTACTTTTACCAGCTGGCTGCGATTATTGGAATAATTATTTATTTCAACTGAGACTAAGGCTGCCCTCCCAAGAAAACCACCACATTTAACGACTGGGAAAATTGGGAAAGACCTCAAGCAGAAGATGCCATCTGATCTGTGCTTTGAAAGAAACTAAGTCTTCTAATAATAACAATAATAGAGAGCATTTCTAAAGCATTTTGTGGTTTGCAAATCATTTGACATGTGACAACTCATTTGATTCTATTAGGTAGTTAAGAGGGAGTGCATTTAAGATGTGGTTACACTTGGCCAAGGGCGCTGAGGTAACACTTGAAAGGGAATCTATGGAGAACTACTAAGCAGGCCTCCTTACCATATCAACCCACTACCATCACCACCACCACCACCCTACAACTCTCAATTCCCCCCACACACTTTTGAAGAACAGTGAGTACACGAAAGAGAGTAATACAAAATAAGCCTAGAAAGGTAGGTGGGAGCCAGATTGTGGAAGGCTTTAAATGCCAGGCTGAGAAGTTTGTATTTTATCCTGGAGGCAATCCTTCATGCAAAATCTGGTTCTCATCCCACTTCTCAGTAAAAATGTAATCACAGAAGGGGGATTTTACATTGCTAAGATTTCATTATTGTGTAAAATTTGAGCTATGTTTTATACTAAATTTAAGCAACACTCATCAAAATAATAAAATCAATTTGGTGGAGCAACCTGTTTGATTTGCATCCTGCTTTTTAAATATCACTGACTAATTTGCAAAATTTGGTCATTTGCACCAGATCCTATTGTCAATATCTAAAAATTAATCTTTTTATTATGCAGCCTATAAAGGGAAAGAGTTGGGAAATTATTCCTTTTTTTCATTATAGAACTCAGTTTCTGAGATTCTTTTCCATTTGTGTGTGTGCGTATGTGTGTGTGTGTGTGTGTGTGTGTGTGTAGTATATATAACATTTACATAGTTATCTACATTTAGTCATCCCCATTAGAATGTAAACTTCTTTGATTCCATTTTTGTCTTTCAATACAAAGACCTTAGCATAGCACATGACACATAGTAGATGCTTAATACATGCTTTTTGACTGACTTCTGGCCAGCCTAACAGCTTCAGAGCCAAACACAAAAGTAAGCACAAGTTAAGTAATATTTTCTATTTATTGATATCCCTCTACAGGAATGCTTGTTTTCCCGAAGGCACACAGATTTAAGTGATTGTGGCATTGTGTCAGGCCATATGTTCTGCTGGTTGGGTTTGACATGTGGTAGGCTAACTATTCAGAGCTACAATCTTTGCTTTTTAGCATATACACTAGAGATGAAAATTATCGAGCATCTAAATTTTTAGCTTGGTAAATCATCTATATGTCATTTCATTTCCACCCACTCTATACTACACATTCTATCATAAAACTCTTTGTAGATTCATTAAACATAAAAGAGCATCTAGCATATTAAAAATGCCATTTCTGGTTTGTTTGTCACATAAAACCATGTTCTGGTGGGGCTTTTTGTGTAACTAATTGCTAATTTTTAAAGATACCAAAAAAATTCTGATTTTAAATAAATCCTTAAGAATAAATTAGGGTGATTCAAAAATACCATCAAAGACTTGATCAAATTAAAGAGAAATTCTCTGTACATATATATATATATATATATATATATCAATACACAAATATAATGGTTTTTTTTTTCTTTTTATCAATAATATCTTTGAGTATGTGGTTCAAACCTTTGCTTAATCATATAACATAGTATTAACAAGAGTCATTATTTGTCTTCAGGCTGGGAAGTAGCTTCTGTAGAATTTAGGGGAAAGAAGTGAGGCACTGGTCCCACTCTGATATAATATCAATGTAAATGTTCCCTATGGAATCAACAATATATAGTTGATTTAATCACATCCCCAGATTCTTCCCATTCTCTATAGTCAGGAATGATTAAACTTGTCCCATTCACCAAAAGTTCCATTCTGGAGATTAACAAATCACAATTTAGAATCTATTGTTAAAGAACAGTTTTAGCTAAATTACATTTCTACTATAATACTCAAATACCCAATAGATTTATGATCTCACTGATATGGGTATTTCCTTTAAGAATATTGATCCAAACCCATCCACATCTGCCCATCTGATATGACTCTTGTCTCAGTTCTTCTTTAAATATGCCATAACAGGCCCAGCAAAAATGTGGGGGGTCTTCCTTGATTTTTCTTAATCAGGAGCGTATGGGTAATCCATCCATTGTTCCTCTTTATCACCATATAACCAAACTAACCTTTTTTTTTCTTTATATAGTCCATTGATGCCATCTTTTATACCATCCCTACCTCAAAATTCCTTGCTTAACCCATTGAAGCCAGCTCACATCCATTGTATGTCTCTCCAAGTGTTTCATTTTCAATTATTTATAGATTATAGAATTATTCTACATAGGGAACCTAAATCAAAACCAGCCTTCTACTTCATAGAGAAGAAAAAGGAATTTGTTTCACAAATGAGTTATTTTCCAAAAGTTCGTAAGATGCTAGTTTTAGGATGGGAAATGACATTGTTGTTATTGTTCAGCTGTGTGCTACTCTTCATGGCCCCATTTGGGGTTTTCTTGACAAAACACTGGAATGGTTTGCCATTTCCTTCTTCAGCTAGTTTTACACAGGAAGAAACAAGAGAAAACAGGATTAAGTGTCTTGCTTACCTAGGCTCACATAGCTAATAAGTATCTGAGACTAGATTTGAACTCAGGTTCTTCTGGACTAAAGCTATATCCACTGAACCATCCCACTCATCTATTCAGAGAATAATAGTATCACTCAATTTGAGAGCTGCTGAAAATGAGAATACTGAGAACTTCAGCATTCATACAGATCAAAATATACATGAAAAGAACTCCTTTTATATTAAGCCCAACAAAAGGATGTCCAGCCTCTGTTTGATGAATGGCAAGGATGTCAATGGCAAGGATACTTCCCATTAAATAAGTCCATTCTATTTTGGACACTCCCATTGTTAGCATGTTTTTTTCTGACATCAAGTCTAAATTTTTCTCTTTGAAACTTCTAACTATTAGTTGTGATGCTGTCCTCTGAGGACAAATAGAAAAAATCTAAGCCATTCTCTACACTGACAACCCTTCAAATACTTTAAGACAGAAATCATGCCTTCTTCAAGTCTTCTTTTTTACAGTCAAGATGAATCAAGGATTTATTAAGTGCCTGTTATGGGTCCAGGCAGAACAGCTAAGTAGTATAGTGAATAGAGGAATGAGCCTAAAGTCAGAAAGGTCTGAGTTTAAATACAACCTCAGACACTAGCTTTGTGACTCTGGATAAGTCACTTAACTTTGCTTCAATTACCTCATTTGTAAAATAAGCTGAAAATGGCAAATCACTACAATATCTTCGTAAAAAAAAAAAATGGGGACATAGAGAGTAGGATACAGCTGAAATGACTGGGTAATAATAAATGTACCAGGCACTATGCCAAGTGCTAGAAATTAAAAAAAAAAATAAACCAGTCTCTTCTCTCAAGGATCTTGTGGTCTAATAGGGGAGGTAATTATATGTAAACAAGATCTATACAAGATACATTAAAGATGATCTCAAAAGGAAGACACTAAGATGAAGGAGAGTTGGGAAAGACAATATTTGCAACCAATTATTTCATGTCATGGACTCAACCATGAACTCCAATCAATGCCTTCCAATCAACTTTTACATGTCATGGACTCAAGGCTTTTCAGAGCCTTACTGCTGTCCTCTGGACATTTTCCAGATTATCAACGTTCTTCCTAAACTGTAATATATAGAATATAAATGTCAATATTCCAAACACAATACAATGAAGACAGAGAACAGTGGGACTGTCACACCCCTATTCCTGGAATCAATGATCCTCCAAAAACAATCCAAGTTTGTATCAGCTTTTTTTGACTTCTACATCACACTGTTCACTCACCTTAGTTCACTAAAACCCCAACATATTTTTTTCAGTGCAACTGCTGCTTATTCATGGCTACAGATCTTAACAACAGTGAAATTGATATGTGTGTGTGTGTGTGTGTGTGTGTGTGTGTGTAACCAAATGTAAGATTTTATATTTATTCCTACTGAATCTCATCTTATTAAGATTCAGCCCCATGATCTAACCTGTCAGGCTCCTTTGGGATACTGACTCCATAATCCAGAATGTTAACTATCCCTTTCAGATTTGTGTCATCTTCAAATTTAATGATATACCTTTTATACCTTTATATAAGTCACTGAGAAAATGTTTAACAGCACAGATCCCTTTCCATCTGGCAACCATAGTAATTTCCTTAAAACACAAGCCCAACTATCTTCTCTCTCCTCTCTTGTTTCTCTCTCCTCTCTCTCCCTCTCCTCTCTCTCTCTCTTTCTCCTTTCTCTCTCTCCTCTCTGTTTCTCTCTCTTTCCTCTCTCTCTCTCTCTCTCTCTCTCTCTCTCTCTCTCTCTCTCCTCTCTGTCTCTGTCTCTGTCTCTCTCTCTCTCTCTCTCTCTCTCTGTCTCTCTCTCTCTCTCACACACACACACACACACACACACACACACACACACACACACTAGTTCAGTGATATGGCTTCCTTGCTATTTCTCAAACAGGACATTTGCACCGCTCATATCTTGGCATTTTCTCTGACTCTTCTCCATCTCTAGAATGTTCTCTCTTTTCAGCTCTGCCTCTTTGCTTCCCTATTTGCCTTTAAATCCCAACTAAAATCCTACATTGTCTTTCCTAACCAGTTCTAATTCTAGTGCCTTCTCTCAGTTAATTATTTCCTGTTTATTCTGCACATAATTTATTTGTACAAATTTGTTTGCTTGTTCCTTCAGGACCCTAGCTGCTTAATAGCTGTTTATTGATGGATTGATTGATGTAGCACTCATGTGGGCCAGGTGACCTGAATTCATCAAGGAAATCTAAGTGTTCACTTACTGTCCTCTTACTTATCTTTGGCTATCAACTCCCTATTAGCTATTTTATTTCTATCATTTCCAGTGTAAAGGTCATTCTTCTTTCAAGATAATGTTGATACTGAGATAGAGAAAGAAGGGTAAAGATGCAGAGGAGGCCAATATGTGAAGCATAAAAATGTAGTAACTATTTCCTTTCCACAGTCAATGAAAATCTGCTAGTCCTAAGGCACCTTTAAAGTTGAAGGAGCTTAAGAAGATGCTAGAGGACAGGACTGGTCACATATAAAAATATACCCAAAGAACAAACTGAGTAACTATTCTATTGATCTGGACACTGGAGACTGTGTTTGACCCCTGTTGTGTCTTCCTAGTCTTTTTCCTCAGCAACCTGGCAGGAAGCCAGAAGCAGAAAGTTCCCCACCTCATCCCCATCTCATAATGACTGCAGAGCCAGAGAGAAGTGAGGAGGACCAAAGAGACTGAAAAGATCATAGAACCAAAGTTACCAAAGAGAACCTTGAAGAGACTCTTCTCTTTCCCACTCTCCAACCCACTTCTTCCCTCATACAGGTATGGGGCATTAATCTCCACCAAAGAGAAAAGAGTTCTTTATCAATAAACTTTGGAAAGCTGTAAACCACTGGTGGGAGATCAAGTAATCTGAGGTAGCAATTCTAGCCCAGAGCGTTATTGCTGTTGAAGATGATGATGTTTTTGTTGTTGTTTGCCTTTGTCCTTAAAGAAGACCAAGCATCAGGAAGGTGATGTCATAACATGAAAATGAATTGAATTTGATGGAGGGAGGGCTGTGCAAAGTCACCAGCCTCACTTTCTCCTACAGAGTTATTTGGGTCTAGTGGCAAGATTTAGATCAGGACAACTGGAGATGACCCTGGATGCAATGGGAGAGCTTTGATGGGGAGAGGGGAGGGAAAGGGGGTAAGAAAAGTTAATTAGAAGCAAGTCTTCAAGGAATTAGGGGTGAGAAACTGGAGCAGGGCTTTTAGGATGAGAAAATACAGAATGGTGCAAAGAGCAAAGACATCATCAAAAGAAGGCATATGCAAAAAAAGATCTTAGCTAATGTTTATACAGCATTTTAGGTTAGGAAGTCAGTGATGAGTTTGATTTAAATCCTTGAAGGGACATGCCATGTGAGTAAGATCACAGATAGATCAGAGCATTTTGGGATAGATAGCATTTAGCTCAACTTGATCTTTAGCAACAAATTCCAAATTATGATTGGCTTATCTCCAGATGAGGATATTCAATGAATGGTTCAAATATGGACATTCTTAGATGTGAAGAACAATACCTGGGGGTGTGATTAGCTCCACCAGCTGTAGTGATTAATTCTAAAGTAAACATTTGCTTTGCTATATCAGAGTGAAACAAATGGTTCACCTCTTTTCCCCAACTTTCACAAGAGGCATTTCCTATCCTGAAGACAATTAACAGCTGTCAAGAATGTAATATTACATGATAATGACATGTCATTTATGCAAAGTTCAATTCCCAGCTCTGACACATTACCTGGGTGAGTCTTTACAAATTGTCCTATAAAGGGAACCTCTCTGGGCTTCAGTTTCTTTATCTATTAAATAGGGATTTGGAGTGAAAGTGAACCAGATGACCCTTCTGGTTCCTTCCCAGTTCTCAATCTGTTATCCTGTGATTCTACAAAAGAAAAGGTAAACAAATGAGAAACTGAACTACTAGCTCTTTCCTTCACAAAACATGCTATTTCCAACCTCTACACCTTTTACAAGAAGATATTTCCCCATTCATGGAATAAACTCTCTCATTATCTCTCAGAATCATCAGCATTTTTGAAAGCTTAGCTCAGATACTACCTCTTCCAGGGAGCCCTCCTTCTATGGAGTGAGTGATAGAAAGGGTGCTAGATTTTGAATTAAGAGTCAGGCTTTGAATCCCATTCTTATCACTTAATATTTAGGTGAACTCAGCCAAGTCACTCAGCTTCCCTGGGTTTCAGTTTCTTTATCTATAAATTGAAGATATTCAACTAAATGCTTTCTAAGGGTTTTTCCAGTTCTAAATCTATTATTTCCAAACCAGTTGCTAATGTGTTTGGGTATTTTTTAGCTCCTCTTCAAATTTCTTTCTGATTGTGTGTGTGTGTCCATATTTTAATTACTCTAAAATGTAAGCTTCTAGAGGGTAGAGATACTTCATTTTTGTCTTTGTATTGCCAACACCCAGCACAATGCTTTATTGGCCACTTCATAATTATATGCTGACATTTTTTTTGTTAAAGGGAAATGGTGAAAAGTAGAATGAGATGATTGACTCTTCTATCCTCAATCCTGTGTAAAGGACTGAAACTCTGAGTAGATACATTAGAATCAGACAACTGAGCAATTACGGCTAATTACTGATTGGACAATATTCTATTAGCATATGCTTGGAAAATGGCCCTTCCCACTATTCTGTGCTGGCTCAATCTTTTGATGCATACAGAGAATTGTAGGAGGGATTAGGGGGTAGAGTAAGACAAGTCAGAGTCATTTTCACGGTGGATGAGGAGAAGGAAGGTCATGGAGATCCTGTGTCCATTCCCTTCACTTCTACCCCTAAAGACCAAGAACTTTTGCTTATCCTGACTCCGGCTGATTCTAAGGCATCCAGGGTGCTAACTCAGTCTTCACAATCTTGTTTCTCGCTTCTTTATTATACCTGTCCTCCCCCATTTCTCTATCTTCCTTCCATCCTCTCTTAACCATCACACCACCATTTGCAACCTTACTTCCTCACCATCCCTTTTCTATTCCGCCAGACAGATTCCTGTCTATTTCTACAGTTTTTTCTGTAGATCAGGCTCCTATTATCTCTCATGTAGACCCCTTGATAGTCTCTTAATCCAAATGTCTGCTTCATGGCCATCTCTTTTCCATCCTAACCTGCATACAGCTGCCAACATAATCTTCCTAAAATAGTTAGATAGTATAACTTCACTCATCAAAATCCTTCAATGACTTTCCATTGTCTAAAAAATAAAAATCCAACTCTTTTACATGATATTTGGAGCCCAGATCTAGGTTTAACCTGTTATTGTCAAAAACAAATAATAGTTTTGTAAGCCTCAAAGCATGATAGAAATATTAGCTGTTAGCAGGTACCTAAGCCAGCACTGTAAGTGGAATAGTCAGAGTGCAGAATAGACCTGAGTTAATATTACTTTTTTTGACCACAGAAAAATTGCTCTACCCCATTTCTCTCCTGCTTCCCCCTGTCCCTTGCTTTATTTATTTTTTTCTTCTCTCATTGCCCTCTGTTCTTCCACTTTATATTGGATTGTAAAGAAGATGGACAAAGAAATCATCCTTCCTATTTCTATTTTTTTCTCCTTATTACCAGTCTTGGTTAGTAACCAAGTTAGTAACTTTGTTAGTAAAGAAGTAAAAAAAAAAAAAAGGGGGGGGAGATAAACTTCGAATGATAATTTTTCATGAAATACCCCACACAAGTAGTATTAAAGTGCCATGACAGTCTTACAATTCTCAAAATTTGATATTTGTGTCAGCTTTTTCAATTTAGACAGATGCTAATGTTTTATCTTCAATTTTGGTTTCTATAGGTTTAAGGGACTATTAAATAAATGTCCAAGCCCATCTTATTGTTTCCTTTCTTCCATGAGAACCAGACAGCTGTCAATTATATAACACTATAGAAAGTTTCTGAGGAAAAAAAAATAAGCATCTGCAAGCTAAAAAGAGACTCAGAACAGTTTGGTAGTTTAGGCTTTCTCTCCAAAAACTGTCAGACTAAACTAACCACAAAAGAAAATGATGTAGCATAGACTCTGAATTCCCACTTCTCATAGTTTTTTGTAAGATTCCTCTATTTTTGGCTGACAGGCATGATTGCTTTGTAAACTCATAATTCTTGGGTAGTTCTTGACCTGGGGACTCAAAAAGGTGGTAAAAAATGAATCCCTGAATGAGTAAAGACTAAATAAGCTTAATTAAATGCTCTCTGAATAGTATTTCAGAGTCAGTTGAATACTATGAGTGCAGGGTGAAGGATGATTGAATCAGCACAATCCTCTGGGAAAATGGTACATTTTTATGGGGTCACAGGTGACAGAGGAGTAAAGAGCACAACAAAAACAGAACCCCAACATTAATTCTATACCATCCTAAATATTCTGTCACCAGTTTCCTGTTCTTCTCCATTTGTAATTTGGTGAGAATGTCCTTGTTGGAGGGTTTATCCCCAGGACTGTGCCACAGTCAGCTCTAACCAGATGAACAGAAATAATTGTTAAATCTTCAGTGTGAGTATTTATACCTTAGAAATCATCGCCCTCATACTAATACATTGTTAGTGGAGTTATGAATTTATCCAACTACTCTGAAGAACAATTTGGAACAGTGCTCAAAGGGCTATCAAACTATGATCCAGCTCTGTCTCTTCTAGAGCTGTATCCCAAAGAGATCATTAAAAAAGGGAAAGAGGGGGGAATTCTGGGAAGATGGTGAAGTAGATTGGCAAATTTTAAGTTCTCCTGATTTCCCCCACAAATAGAAAAATGTGTGCTTCAGGGCGAACATAGACTGGTGAAAAGTCAAGAAGACTTGAGATAGAACAGGCATCCTTCTGATACAATCCAAGAAAATCTGAAGAAAGACCTTGGGCTGGGGATTAATCTGTCTGAAAAACAGATATCTCTGGGCTAGCTCTGCAGAAACATCAAGTGGAGAACCCTGAGGCTAGCTTGGTGTGACTGCAGGCTCAGTAGGAACCACAAAGACTTTCACCTCCCACACTGTGGAGTCAGGATTTGAGTCTGGGAAAACAGGCCCAGCTGTGCTGCTGAGATGCGACCCTGGATAAGAAGGAACCAGCACAAGGTGAGTGCAGAGGCAATGGGGCAAGGACACTACTGGCTGAGGGCCAGTGGAGCTTTTGGTTTGGGATTCCTGGTCAGAGTGAAAAGCTGAAAGGAAGCTTGAGGCACCATCCCCGGACCCCACCATTAGAAATGCTTAGAATTATATCTATTTTGAAAAAAAAATGAACAGCAAAGAAGAGCCCCACCATTGAAACATATGGGAACAGAGAAGACTGGGATTCATCTTCAGAGGAGGACACTTTAGTTTAAAAAAATCTCTTCTACCCCAAAGAATAATATGAAATGGCTCCCTTCCCAGAGAGAATGTATAGGAAAAAACTCAAAAAAGAATCTAAAAATCAAATGACAGACACTGAGGGGAAAAAATAAAAACAAAAAACATTCAAGAAAAACAAGATTATGTAAAAAAAATTAACCAACTAGAAAAGGTGGTACAGAGTCTCAAAGATGAAAAGGATTCTTTGAAAATTAGAATTGGACAATGAGAAACCAGTGAAGCTATAAAAGACCAAGAAATAAAAAAAAAAAAAAAAAAAACATGATAAAGAATGAGAAAATAAAACACACTGTGAAATATCTTATAAGAAAAATGACAGATCTGGATAAGAGTCAAGAAGAGAAAACATAAGAAGAATTGGACTGCCAAAAAGTTGTGACCAAAAAGGGAAGCTTGATACAATAATATGTAGGAAATAATCCAAGAAAATCATCCTGGAGTGATAGAATATGAGGGTAAAGTAGAAGTAGAAAAAATCCACCAGTCAACACCTCAAAGATACAGGAACTTAAAACCCCCAGATCAAAGAGAAAAATTTGCAAAAAATAAGAAAAAAACAAACACTGGAACTACAATTGGAATTGTACAAGACATCAACAGCTATAATAAAAGACCACATGTCCTGGAATCATATCTACTGACAATCAAAATAACTAAGCTTGTGGCCAAAAATATCATATCCAGCAAAATTATCTATAATTTTGAATGAGAAAAAAATGAACATTCGACAAACTTGCTGATTTTCAGGACTTTCTCTCAACCAAATCAGAACTTAACAAAAAATTTAACATATAAGAACCAATATCAAAGATCAGTTTGAAGGAACTCAGCATAGAGAAACTGTTTAAACATGGTCAAATTGTTTATTTTTTTAACATGGGAAATGTATGGTATATGTTTAAGATTTACATCAACATTAGGGTAGCTCAAAAGAAAGATTGGCAGAGTTAAGGTAAAAATGGTAATCATGTTATACAAATGAGGTGCAGAGGAAGAACAAAGACATTAGAGGGAGGAGGAAGGCTCATGGTTCTGAAAACCTACTCACATTGGGAATGAGCTCAATAGGCAATTCTATATATATCATGAAAGGTATAGCACCCTCCAAAATCTATAAAGAAATAATGGAAGAGGGATGGGCAGAAAGGGAAACAAAGGGTGAGAAAAGAAGATAAGGGAGTGATCTTTGGGTGGGAAGAGGTTAAATAATAGCAAGACAAGTTATGGAGCAGAATTTAATTAAAGAGTCAGCAAGAATAGGAAAGACATGTGTGCATATATGGGGGGTGGGGGAGGTGAGTGTCTGTATATATATATATCTGCTTATGTATATATAAATATATCTTCTTAACTATAGCTTGCTTGGGGGTATGGGTGGGGATGAAAGGGGCAGAGGAATAAAGTAAGGTACCCAGCACAGAACCGAAGAAAAATTTACAAGGAAGCAAAGAAAAAATGGACATTCATGAATAAAATTTCTTCTACTAATACACACACTATCTTGATCTAGTAATTTATTGTTAAATATTTTAAATTCTCCCTAATGCTGTGCTGGGCACATGACAATCTTCTCTTTTGTTTTGCTTTATTTCACTTTGTATTCCTTTTCTGCTTTTCTTTTTTTTCTTACTCTATTTTTTCAAATAAATAATTTTTTTAAAATAAAAATAAAAAAGGGAAAAGGACCCACATGTGCAAAAATATTTGTAGCAATCTTTTTGTAGTGGCAAGGAACTGGAAATTGAGCAGATGCCCATCAAGAATGATTGAGTTATTGTGTATGAATGTTATGGAATCTTAATGTTCTATATGAAATTATCAGCAGGATGATTTCAGAAAGGCCTGGAGAGACTTGAATGAACGAATACTAAGTTAAGTGAGTGGAACCAAGAGAACATTGTACACAGCAACGATAAGATTTATGCATTGATCGATTCTGATGGACATGACTCTTTTCAATAATGAGGAGATTAAGGACAATTCCTGAAAGAGTTGGAAAGAGTCATCTGCATCCAGAAAGAGGGTTGTAGAGACTGAGTGTGGATCACAACAAAGTATTTTCACTTTTTTTGTTGGTGTTTTGCTTGTTTTTTGGGGGCGTTTTCTCATAAATTTTTCCTTTTTGATCTGATTTTTTTGTGTGCAGCATAATTTTGGAAATATGTATAGAAGAATTGCACATGTTTAACATATATTGGATTATTTGCTGTCTAGGGGAAGGGCTGGGGAGAAGGAAGGGAGAAAAAATTTGGAACACAAGATTTTGCAAGGGTGAATGGTGAAAATTATCTTTGCATATATTTTGAAAATAAAATGCTATTATTTAAAAAAAGAAAAAGAAATCAGCACCTACAAATCAGGGCTTAATTTATTGTTTTGTTGATTGTCTAGACTTAAGACAGTGATAAAAAATATTAACAATACAGATTAAACCTAAAAGGAACTTCAGTCAGCTGAATCAACTTGCAGTGTCTTCACTGCCTGTTCTTCTGGAAAATCCTTCTCCTGCCAAACTGAAGTCTTTTGTTAACTATAGAATGAACTGTGAGTGATTCATTTTGCTCTAGAACCAAACCAAAATTACCAAGGTCCTAATCTGAGACAGTACTAGCTCAGAACAGGTTTTGAGATGAAAATTAATGTTGAGTCTTGCCCCTTAGAGATATAAATAGTGATTTTAACATTTAGTTCAAGAGGGAAAGGAAGTAAAAAATAAGATCATTTGGGGTAGGATCTCCTGGGGGGAAGGAGGGGAGGAAAAATTTTTCAGGATACAGTAAAGTTTCTAGGCTAACTAAGTGCATTCTGGATAGTACTGTGGGCCTCCTCTAGATTTTTATAGCCTGAGATAAAACTCCAGTCACTATTTCCCTAGTTATAGTTCTATTATTACTGTTTAGAAATAAAATATCATATAGCAAAGGAGAAACAGTCCCATTTCTCCAGAGTTATGAGATAGACAAACATGTTTATTTCCTCAATGGCAGAAAACTAGCCTTGGATTTCATACATATTTTCGAAGCAGGGAAACAAGATATCCTGGTATCTGCCAGGATACCTCAAAATTATTCTATACATCAAAGGTGGTATATGGAATTTATATTGCATCTTTGAAATTTCTCAGCTTTCCATTTATCTAGTATCTAATAAATAGTTAGCTATCAGATTCCAAGCTCCTTGAGAGCAAGAGTATCATTTCAGCTTTGTTGCCCCAGAACTTAAAACATTGTCTCACATATATGTCAATGAACTATGATTTTACTCATTCATCAATAGATATAGGAGACCTTCAATACTTTAGAAAACCATCTTCAAGAGTTACTAAAAGCTTAAAACATTATCTACTTGACAACTAATGAACCTCTCTAATTTTAACTACTTGGTACCCAAGAGGAAGACATGCACTAGGCTAACCAGTTGGTATGTTCTATTAGAACATAGTCCTTAAGGATTTTGAGTCAGATCCATTTCAAAATGGGTTATTAGAGTTGGACTTGAATGGGAAAGTGTGACATATGACATTTAATTTCAGGGCTGTTTGTGTGGTCTACTAGGCTCATTTGAAAATCACATGTGTGAAAATTACATATTTCAATTCACACAGTTGTTATTGTTGAGTCATTTCCAATCATGTCTGATTCTTTGTGACTCTGGTGATGCGTTTTTGTTTTGTTTTGTGGAGGAATGTGTCATTTCTTCTCTAAATGACACACACAGTCACAAACAGGGTTAAGTGACTTGTTCAGATTCACACAATTAGAAAGTATCTAAGGTCAGATTTGCACTGAGGAAAATGAATCTTCCTGTTTCCAAGCTCAGCACTCTATCTATTATACTACCTATAAGCATTTCCCCTTTTTTTGTTGAAAATTTAGACTCACAGAATCTTTAAAAAATGTTAAATGAATTCTGCATTCATAATGTAGAACTTTGGAAATCTAAATGGTGACTATGTTTTCATGTTAATAACTACTATGATGAAAGACAAAGTAACTATGCTAATGAATTGGTTGTCCCCGTTTTTCCTGTATCCTAGACTGGGCCTGACTTCAAGAGTATATGATTCAGGATAATTTCCTCACAATTTATGCAATCATATTATTATTATGAAAATAATTATAATAATGTTGGCATTTATCACTTTAAATACTATGTAGTACTTTAGGTATAAAAAGTACTTTGTATATTATTACATTTAATCCTCTCAACAGCCCTGCAAGGTAGGTGATATAATTATTGCCATTTTATAAATAAGAAAACTGAGTTTGAGAGGCTAAGTGAACTTTCCCAGGATCATACTGCTAGTAAATGCCTACAGCAGAATTTGAATTCAGATCTTCCTGACTGAAGCTCAACATTCCATCTACTAAGCCACCTAATTGCCATATGTTCAATATTGGAAAGAAATGAAATACCAGTGGATCATTCAACAGTTAACAAGATTTATTTGACAATACAAAGGGAAAGATATTTAAAAGAGATATGCATTTGTGCCCCAGGTTAGTCCAGCTGAGAAATGCTCCCCTAGATGTTGTCTATGGTAGTCCTCCAGAAAAGCATCAAATAGCACCTGGAGATGCCTTGTAGCCTTTTAGTATTTAGACTAAGCTAGAATTATTGTGAAGAATCTGAATTTTTAGTTACCTGATCCTGTCAAGTATCAAAATTAGTTTCAATATCTTTTGTTTGGGTGGGGAAGGGAGACCACAAGGGAGATAAATACTGTTCACTATACATTGTTTCTATAATCAAGAATTGACTTTTTAACATTTTTATTTTGTTCTTATAGAATTAAAACAAGCATTCACATAACATAGTACGATAAAAATATTGTACAAAGTACAATTCTGCAAATCTACTATGCATAATTTGCTATTCCTTTCAAATATACAATATTATCATGTAAATTTCTTGTCTTCCTTTTTTTTCTCTTCCCTTCTCTTTCTCTACCATATAGACTGCTTTCATTAGACACAAATAGAGGGGTGTGTGTGTGTGTGTGTGTGTGTGAAATTATTCTATACATCTATTTATCAGTTCTCTCTCTGGATGCAAATAGTATCTTCATATATCCTTTATAGTTAATTTGGGTATTTATAATACACAAAAAGAACTGACTTGGTGAGTTATTGAGCAGAGGCATGAGATCAGCAGAGCAAAGGATTCAGGGCTGGGGGATGATGGTGAAGCAATATAGTTGAAAAGCAATATACACCTAAACTCACAGAGATAACAATTCAATTTAATAGGTATTTGCTGAACCAAAGCTATGTTAGTCTCTATGTTGGTACGATACACTAGGCACAAGATTTGGAGCTTAGAAAACCTTGATTCAAATCCTAAATCTGCCAGCTCCCACTTACATATCCTTAGCAAAGCATTTAACTTCTCTGAGACTTTGTCTTTTGGGTACTAGATGCCACAGTGGATACAGCAGTGGACTTGGAATCAGGAATCATCCTCATGAGTTCAAATACAGCCTTAGATGCTTATCAGCTGTGTGACTGGGCAAGTCACTTAACCCTGTTTGCTTCAGTTTCCTCATCTGTAAACTAAGCTAGAGAAGGAAATGGCAAAATCCTTCAATATCTTTGCCAAGAAAATCCCAAGTAGTGTCACAAAACAACAACAATAAAATGAAAATTGGATCAAATGACATAAAACTTCCCTTCATGTTAGAACTTTTGATTAAAAGACTCCAAAAGAAGAATATAGTTGGTTTTTTTTTTGTTTGTTTGTTTTTTGTTTTGTTTTGTTTTGTTTTGTCACCTGTGACCATGCCTTCAAGTAAGAGTTGTAGAAGAATAAAGTCTATAGCTTTTGGTGTCTCTTCCCCACTCAACATTTAATAACTAGGAAGTATCTGACTGAACAAAATCATTCCCTAGTCTCTAAATCAACACCTTTGCTTTGGCATTACCTGCAGTGAGAAGCATATCCTTTTTAGAGAGTTTAAAAGAAAAGGGGAAGGTGCTATTAGAATAGTCAAGGGAGTCTTTAACCACTGCAGATATAGGCAATGGCTACATTCCACTTGGAATGAATGACCCATCTTGTCAGCAAAGACAGGAAACCTTATACTTCTGAAAATGATGCTATATTTGGAATAGTAGGGGTTTTTTTTGTTCATGTTGGGCTATAACATAGCATGGTCTGGGAACTTTTTGCTCTTTTAGTTTTATAATCTAATTCTTTTACAACATAAAAGTTTACCTGTGAACATCTGATAGGAACAACTTATGTCTTACAACAAATACAGTGTGTAAGAGGATGGTGGACTATTTGGCACTAAAATGAAAATTTAGACATTTTTCCACATAGGTAAGGATTCCTATTATTATTTTCTTGTTAACTATTTTTAAATCTCCCTGCTATTTCTAACAAATAGCTATGTATTATATATATAGACACATATATGTATATATGTGATATATTTGTGTGTTTACATATGTTTATCAACTATTATATTTATCTCTGTAAAATTACAAAATTTTTATTAGTTTAATTTGTTGATTTCTAAAATTAGAAATAATTAATAATACCCAATGACAATATACTGCTTCCAATTTTTTCTTTTTATAATAGTATTTTATTTTTCTAAATACATGCAAAAATAGTTTTCAGCATTCACCTTTGCAAAAGCTTGTATTTCCAAATTTTTCTCCATCTCCTCCCTTTTTCCCCTTCCCCAAGACAGCAAGCAATCCAACATAGGTTAAACATGTGCAGCTCTTTTAAATATATTTCCATATTCATCATGCTGTGCAAAAATGAAAAAAAAATCAGATCAAAAGGGAAAAAATACAAGAAAGGAAAAAAAAACAAGCAAACAAACAACAAAAGGTGAAAAGGCTGTTCTTTGATCCACTTTGATTCTCTCCCTGGATGTAAATGGCATATTGATTAAGAACACTGAGGGAAGAACAACTGTCCTCAGAGATTACTAATTTTTTTAAAAAATTATTCCACTTTAATCTGAGAGTCAGTGATATAGTGCCATAGGACTCTGTCCTTTTTCTATGTTGAACATTTTTGTTAATCAAATATATAAAACATAAAACCAAATTATCATTTGTGCAAATGTAGCAAAACTTGGGTGAAATAGTTATTGTGATGGATGATTTGGTAGAATAGAGATTCAAAATAATTTAGACAAGTTAAAATACTGGACTGGCACAGACAATAACAGTGATGATAAATGTGAAGTCCTCTATTTAGATTCACAAAATAACTTGCAGAACTATAGGGTAAACCTACAGTTTAGTTTATCATTAGTTTAATATGAGCCATAGAGAAACATGACTACTGAATAGGGCTGTTCAACTATAAGCTACATTGATAGTAAAGCAGCCAAAGGAAATGCTGATTAATTTTATATCGCTCTGGATGATCAGTCTCTTATTCATTTGAAAGATACATTTTAGGAGAAACACAAAAAATAAGACTGAGGAATGACTAAGACAATAAGAAGTGTGGAAATCACCTCATAAGAACCCAATGAAATCTGAGGATATTTTATCTGGAAGACAGAAATTTAAAGGCATACTAGAACTTCAAATAGTAAATATTCATTTGAAGGACTGTTACAAAGGCAGGAATGTTCTTCTGTTGTGTTGTTTCAAAAGTCAGAACTATAACAATTAGTAGAAGTTAAATAAATTCTGGTTTCTTCTTCCACTCTAAGATTCTATAATTCTATGGTATGTAAGTATGAATAGTTTATGAAGAATCCCCATTATTCAGAATCCTTGTACTAGAAGTAACTCAAAGGATTTTCTGAAAAGTTTACTTCATCATCCTTGTTCTTATCTTTTCAAGTTTTCCTTTACTATATTACAAAAGTCTCATTATTTAATTTGATGTTTTCTAGTACTTTGATTTTCTGGAGGTTTTTTTCTTACACAATATCATATTTACTTGCAGTTTCTATGGGAAAACTCAATAATTTACTCTATATCAAAGCCAAACTTGCTTGTATCAATCAATCAATTAACATTTATTAAGTGACTACTGTGTGCCAGAGAGTGGACTATGTGCTAAGTATAAATAAAATGAATGAAACAATCACTCCTCACAAATCACTTACATTCTAATGGGGGAGACAAAAAAGTACATAGTATGTAAACAAATATAAAAAGAGAACAAATCAGAACCAAATAGTCATCTACAAAGTAGTTTGAGAGGGAGGACATTACCAGTAGTAGGAGAATGCAAAAAAAATGCATGACTTCTTGTCTTGAAAGAAAAGAGGGATTCCATGAGACAGAAATTCCATGAAGGGAGAAATTGTTTTCTACATGAGATTTTCCATCTTTACAAGCTATCCACATGCTTGAACTGCACCCTTCCTTACATCTGCCTTTCTTAACCATAATTTCCCTCAAATCTCATGAGGACATTCTCTTCATCCTCCCCAGTTGTTAAAGACCTCCTTCAAAAATTAATGTCTCTATATATTACAGGTATTTCTCTGTGTACATACTGTTCTCCCTTCAAAAAAAAAATGTAAGCAAGTAAATGTAAGGACTTCTTTTTTTTTTTTTTTTTTTTTTTTTTTTTTTTTTTTTACTTTCTATCTCTAGAGGTTAATATAAAATCTGGCACACAGTAGGCACTACACAAATGCTCATGGAATGACTGAATGAACTCTAGTGATAATGCTTAGCCTTCTTAAATGAGAGCTATTTGTGGAATTCAAAACCAACTAGGAAAAAAGGTTCCAAAGACTCGATCCTTCTGTTTCTTTAGATTGCCCTGAGAATCAAATTGAGAAAATGAGTAACGACTTTTATCCTCCTCTACCTGAGAATGTGATTATTTGGAGAGGAAAATAACATGAATTTTAAACATGTTCAACTTGGCCACAGCACTCTCCTGACAAGTTTGCTTGACAGGCACCATATGTATTCATTGTCTTACTGCCGATTTCCTGATGGAAGTCCCCGAGGACTGCTTTAAATTCTTTGAAGCCCTTCATTTGTGACCAGGAGAAGCCTAGCATGATGATCAATCATGACTTGTCACATTTTCCCACAGTCTAGTATAAAATCTAATGATAAAGAAGAAATTAACATGTCTCAACTGTAGCTTCTATGTCACATTTAACTATGCATGATGATTGTAAGAAATGATTTCTACAACCTGAACTTAAGGTGCCATTTCTCTCTATGTCTGTATCAATATATGCATATATTCTTAGTATATTTGGAAGCTGTCAGTGATGCAGATAGGTTCCTGTTAATGATCATCGTTCACATTTCTATAATGCTCTAAGAGTTACAGAATACTTTCTCCACAGCAACCCTGTAAGTTAACTAATTCATGCATTAATATTACTGTTTTATAGATGAGAAAACTGAGTTTCAAAGGAGAATGTGACATCATCATTATCATACTAAATTATTCATCAGAAGCTCATTTTCTTTTACAAGCTAAGAGAAGACAAATTCCTTATACTACAAATACAAATCACAAAACATCCTTGAATATTTAGCAATTAAATAGTTCTGGAACTCAAACATTATCCCAGACAAAATTGTTGCCCATAATTGCTGGGGCATAACATTTGATTCATAAAAATTAAAGGAAAATATTTTACTATTAAATATTTCAAGCTACATGGAATGAAATGCTTTCAAAATATAGTCTTATCAGAAAAATGTGGGAATAGAATAACATGCATACCATTCTTTACCACTTATATGATCCTAAACAGGTCATTTTCATGTGTGCCTCAGTTTCCTTATCTGCAAAATGGAGCTAATAAAAGCACCTACCTCCCATAGTTATTGTAAAGACAAAATGATATAATATTTGCAAAGAACTTTGCAAATTTAAAATAACTTTAAAACATTAAATTAATGCTACCTATTATCTCCATTGTTCTATCTTTCACTAAAGCTAGTGTAAAGATGGTTTCTGTAAACTTAAAGATGAGCCCACAATATTAATACAAAAAAACCAATTATTTTACCCAACTGTTTTATAATCTTCAGAATGTTAAATACACAAGAATTATTGCAGAACAAAAATTTCTCCTGGGACCATTTCCATCTGAACTCCCTTGAAAAATATGAGGATTGAGAATAATAATAACTATAAGTAACATTTATATAATACTTTATGGTTAATAAGTAACATTTATATAGTACTTTGAAGTTTGCCTAACAATTCATATCTTATTTCTATTGGATCTCCAACTATTCCTCTGAAGTATGTAGTACAAATGTTATCATCCTTCTTTTTCTGACCTGAGGAAACAGAGCAGAAACTTCCCATAAGCAAGTCATTCAATGGTATAGTTAGTATTAACAATACAGTTAGTAAGCATGAGGAGCAGAATTTAACAGACTTCAAGTCCACATTCTCCCACCAAGTCACAATAGTACCCCCATAAAATTTGAAAGCGTAATGTAGATAGATGTGTATATGTGTATGTAAATAAGAAAATAAATATAGATACAGAATTACATTTAAAGATGTTGACAAGATTGTTATGCAAATAACTGTGAAGAATTATATAAAATAATAATAATAGAAAACCTTAGCGATATAATAAAGAAAAAGAATTCTTACAGATATTGTTAGGATTAAATTCTTTCTTTCAGCCACACATTTTCACTCTATATAATACAGTTTAAATTTCAGCAACTTGGTCCTTGAAATCATGATTCAAATGTCCTCTTGCTTGTCCTGCAAAAGATGTCAAAATAGCTCAATTTAGCATAGCTTTCTACACTGTTTAGGACATTGTGTGTGTGTGTGTGTGTGTGTGTGTGTGTGTGTGATAGAGCATACTATTAACTATTTTGCAGTCATAGAGAATTATAATTACAGCCTTCATTGACACTATTTACATGGCCAAAATTATACCCCTCAGCAAAGGAAATGTGAAATTAAAAGGGAATCCACAGTATCTACATTATTATTAACTAATATATTTATCCCTGCTTTTGAATAGCTTTTGTTAGACATAGAAAAAGAATGTTAATGATTTTCAAGCTCTTCACTCCACCCCAAGAGAAATCACAGAATCTTCTTACCCTGTATGTAATAGAAGCATTAGAGATCTCATAATTTAACTTCACATCTTGTTTTAATAAATTAGATATTCAAAATCACTTGTACTAAACACATATGATTTTCTGACAAATCCAGTTCAAATCAAATCCTAAGATTTATTTTCACCTTTGAGACTCCTTCCAGCTCTAATCTTATGATCCTATAAACTAACCCTAGCCTCAGAGAGTTCCCTAAGTTTTAACTATGGGGCAGTGCGGAAAGTTTTAAGTCTGAAGTCTGGATTCAAAACCCTGGCTCTTTTAACTTACTTATCTGTGTGATTCTAGACAAATCTATTAACTTCTTTATAATTCAATTTCTTGGTTTCTGAAATGAGAGTATTGATCTAAATGACCTCTAAGATCACTTCCAAATTGAAATCTATGATCCAATAATCAACTGACTTACAGGTTGCTTAATATTTGCATAGATGGGAAAAATTCCCATGTCAAAGAAATCATAGATTGTTGATGTTTGAAATCCTTGATGCTAATATATAACCTCCTTTTCTTTTTTAGTTGACTGAACAAGTGCAATGCAAGGTACATAGTTGCTAAATAAATACTCACTGATTGATTGATTAATCAATTAGTTGGTCTGGTAAATAAGAGTCAACAACTACTTTTGTGGAGGTTTTATTGCTTTTTTCCATAATAATTATTTCATTGATGGAATTCTTCCAAGGTAGAAATTCCCTCCAACAATGTAAATAACAACTCTTCTGTAACATTGTCTAGAGATTAAGTAACTAGACTATGGTCAATAACTTTCTGTGTATCAGAGTTAAGACTTGAATGTAAGTCTTTGAGATTCCAAGATCATCCCTCTACTTACTATGCTATGTTATCTTTTAAAGCCTTCATTAAAGTATGCTTAAGTCAATTTCGTCCATTGTTTATTTTTAGCACATTTTTTTTTGTAATTTAACAATTTTACATCAAAGAATTTTATTCAACTTAGTGAATATAAAGATGTGGAAATCAATTTTGGCATATTGGAGTAAGCCATTTTACTGTATAAAGTGAAATAAAGTAGAGAGTTGAAATGATCTATTTAATTCAGAGTAACAAAACTGCTCTCAAGCGAAAAAAGCAAGGTTTTAAATTTATGGAGTTAAAAACATACAAGAAATTATCTAATAACATAAAATAATTTTTTTCTTAATTTACATAAATTTATTTTTAGAAAACCTTAAATATTATTTTACTTAATTTTAAGTTTTATTAGTACATTTGGTTTTGACACGATACTTTTTTTGGTTGAGGCAATTGGGGTTAAGTGACTTCCCCAGGGTCCCACAACTAGAAAGTGTTAAGTGTCTGAGGTCACATTTGAACTCAAGTTCTCCTGACTTCAAGGCTAGTGCTCCATCCACTACACCACCTAGCTGCCCCCAAACCTGATTGCCTTAAAAAAAAAAACAACTAGATGACTTTATCATTTGACTATTTTTTCTATGGAAGAATGTTCCTAATCTTACAGATTTGTTTCAGTTCCCTTTTGGATTTTAAATGTCAAATCTTATATCAGTAATATTTAATACAAAAAAAATATTTCTCAGCCTCTATTTTTTTTCAGATGATAAATAGCTGCATTGATTTTGTTTATGTAATTTTTTTAATTTAAATTATAAAGGTTTCATGTTGTATCTTTTATGCTCTCCTCTCTATCTTTTTCCTGGAACAAATTTTTCACCTACTCAAAAGTGAGAACAATAACCTTCATTTCTCTTCTAGACATGATTTTAAAATTTTAGATTCTCTTATGCATTTGGAATTTATTATGGTATGAGGTATAAAATGCTGATCTAAACTTGTTTTTCATCAGATTACTTTCTAGTTTTCCCCATAGCTCATATCAAATAAAGAACCCCCTATTCAATTAGAATAGTTTGTGTTCTTGGATTTTCTGGGCACTGGCCTGCTGTACACATTTGTTTCTAGGTTATGCTTACCTAGTCTATTCCAAATCCCTTGGAGGAAATGTAGTGCAGTGAAAAGGTGATTGACTTTATAGCCAAAGGAACTGACTTTGAATTCCAACTTTTTAATTTATTTCTGTGAGGAGAAGAAATTGACTTCATCTCAACTTCCTCATTTCAAAAACAAAAGAAGGGAACAAAAACTAGATAATATTCAAGGCTCCTTTTCAACTCTAAACATTCAGTTCCTCCACATAACTTATACATCTTTTATTTAATTCAATAAAATATCTCTATGATAATTTAATTAGGATAGCAGAAAATCTATAAAGTAATTTGCATAAGACAGTCTTTACTATATTGATATGGTCCATCTAAGTACATTGACTATTTCTTTAATATTTCGGGTCTTCTTAGTTTTTTTGTTTTTCATTGTATTTGCCTAAGCCTATGTCCATATGTCTATGGTAGACAAACTACGAATATAAAATGAATTTAATTATTATCATAATGAAATTTCTCTTCCTACCTATCCTTTTCTTTGTAATATACAGAAAAGTTAATGATTTTTTTCCCCCGAGGCATTGGAGTTAAGTAACTAGTCCAAGGTCACACAGCTAGAAAGTGTTAAGTGTCTAAGATCAGATTTGAACTCAGATGCTCCTGACTTCAGGGCTGGTGTTCTATCCACTGTACTATCTAGCTGCCCCAAAGCTAGTGATTTTCGTAGCTTTATTTTATATCCTGCTTCATTTCTAGGGCTATCAAATGTCATAAGTAATTTTTAAAATTGATGTTCTTAAGTCACTGAGCAAATTACTTTATCAATTCTAGAAATAATTTTGCCTCTTCTCCTTATATGTATTTTCATTATTTCCTTTCCTTGGTTCATTGTTATAGCTAGTATTTCTATCAGTTTGTCTAATAATATTAGACATTGTGAGCATCCTTGCTTCTTAATTTTATTGTAAAATTTTTCATTGTTTTTTATTATACAAAATGCTGTATTGGTGGTTTTAGGCAGATCCTACTTATCATGTTAACAAAAGAGTGCTTCCCATGTTAATTTTTTTTTTATTTTAGATATAGATAAATGCTGATTTTGTTGCAGGATTTTTCTGCATCTTGATATAATTATGTGATTGTTATTAATATTTATTATTATGCTAGTTTCCTAAAGTTGAATCATTCTTGGATTCCTTATGTAAATTTAATCTAATAATAGTGAATATGGGAAGAATATAGAAGTGTACTCTTTAAGTTTTTTTTTAATATTTATGTTAATATTTGTTACTGATATTGGTCTATATCTTTCTTCTTTAATTATATCTATTCCTGTGCTGAGCATTGCAAACATAGTTATAGAAAGATTTAGTGAAGATACTCATGTTTCTTTATTTCTATAAAGTCTATGTATTATATGATAAATTTGTTCTTTAAATGTTTGGGAAAAAATCTAGTTGGATTTTTTTTCATTAGGAATTATAATTCTTCCTACAGCAGCACTTATTAACTTGGATGTTCATTTCTGAATTACTTGATTTCTTTTCCTAAGATTTAGATAGTATAAATATTCTGTTTCATTAACTTGGGCATTTAAAAATATTCATTTCATTTAAATTTTTCATGTTAATATATAATTAGATATAATAATTTCTAGTTATTTTGTTGTAATCCTTTTGTGTTCATTCTTCATTTTTTAATCTTTTTAAACTGGCTTTGTTTTAATTAAAAGCGTGTTTCTTTCATTGGGTTTAAAACAACAATATATTGTTTCTAAACTCAATAGAATTTTCATTCTATTCTATTTTTATTTTATTCTTAAATTTTCTACTTTTGTGCTTATATAGTCATTTGTTGTTACTGATTAATTCCTGAAAGCTCACAGAAGAATGGAAAAGATCACAGACAATATTTCTTTCCTCCAATGAGTCACCAAGACTGGCAACTACCAACCATCCCACATGATAATTTCTAATTTCTACAAAATCATTACAAGAATGATTAAGTATATTCTTGACAAAACATGAGAAGAAAATAAGACTTTTATACTCTATTGTCTTTGGAAGTCTGCATCCTTGTAGTTGTACAAGTGTCTGAGAGCTAAAAAGAATACAAAATACAATAGCATTTGTTATTTGTTGATTCAAAAAAAAAAAAAGTGACTTGGTGATAAAGAAGAGCTGATGATGCAACCAATATAGTGGCAAGCATGAAAATAAGAATAAACCTGAGTTCAATTCCAACCTAAGACATTTACTGGTCCTATAACCCTAGGCAAGGCACTTAACTTCTATTTCCTCAGTTTTCTCAAGTATAAAATGAGGATAATAGAATATACTTCACAAAATTACTCTGAGGATCAAATGAGAGCTCATTGCAAAAAGTGGTTGGCACAGTGCATGCTACATATTGGGTGATATATAAATGCTTATTCCTTTTCCTTTCCCTTTTCCCTTACTAATAAGAAAATTCAACTTAGAAACCTTTCTGCAAACATTGTATCTCCTATATATTTGCTAAAAATCAATTAAGGGTAAAGAGATTTTTGTTTAGCACTATGATGACCATGAGAGTCAAAAAATAAAATGTTTTTCTATCAAAAACATTAAGGAGAAATATGTTCACTTTTGCTGTTCTACTTCCCCCCAAATGCTCTTAATTTTTAGCTATCCTTGTTCTAATTGCCCTAAATTCTATCAGATTTCAAAACATCTTCAATAAAGATAAATCCAACCATCTACATAGGAAAGAAATAAAGATAAAGAGCATCTTCTCAGATGTTGCTCTGTTATTTCAGTTGTGTCCAATTTGTCATTAACTCTAGTGGGGAGAGGGGATTAGTAGAGATACTGGAGTGGCTTGCCATTTCTTTCAGCTCATTTTACAGATGAAGAAATAAGGTAATGAAGGTTAAGTGACTTGCCCAGGGTCACAAAGCTAGTAAGTTTCTGAGACCAGATTTGAACTCAGGCAGATGAGTCTTGCCCACGTGAAACCAGGACTCTATATCCACTGTACTACTTAGTGTCCCTTACTCAGATTATGTTATGCAATTGGATGGACTGCTCATTGAATTAATCTATCATTATAGATATCATGGATAAAAGTCACAGCTGGACAATGATAGGGTCCCAGAATTAAATAGAAAGAAGTTAGAATAGAGCAAATTTCACAAAATTTAATGAACCAAAGTTATTCCCACAGAAGGTCATATATTTAAAGGTAATATTTTCCCTCTGACCCTTTATGTGATGAAATTTTTGTGACATCCTATATTTTAGCTCTTTGTATTGAATATCAAGAGCAGCTAAATCTCACAAAAGCTTAGAACACTAACTCTGGAGTTGAAATGAAAAGTAGGACATGAATGAAATGACTAACAAAAACAAATTAATATGCAATATTTTCATTGATTAACTTTCCCAAAGATATCTGAGATGAACTCTATGCTTAATATCACTTGTCTCAGAAACATATAAAAAATACCCTAGGCTACTCATAATTTTTAATTTGGGGATTTTAAAATTCTTAGATTTTAAAATCTAAGAAAAGTCATATTTAGTGGAAGGTATCAGAAAGTGAATTATTCTATTCCTAACTCAAGCCATTCTTTGTCTTTGCCATGACTACCTATGTAATTGTAGATTCATTTTCCCTGGTGTCTTCTAAAACATAAATAACCCTCAGAACTTAACCACATTACATATGGCCACTATACTCAGGGGGAAGAGAAAGTAAGGCTGATGACTTTTGCATAGCCCTCCCTCACTTAAATCTAATTCACTGAAAGTCATGACATTACCTCCCTGATATCTTGGTCCTCTTTGAGAATGGAGGACAAAAAGAAGCAACAACTTTTCCTGTGAATTATATTTAAAGCTTTATTGTGAATGTTAACTGGATAGGAAAAAATAGTAGTCTCAGAGACAATGAATTCAAAACCACGATCAGAGGTATAAAAATCTGAGTTCAAATCCTACCTCAATTACAAAATGACTTTGTAACTTGAACAAATATCTCTACATATCCCCAAGCGATTGAGACTATTAAATTGCAAGACAAATTGAATAGTTTGTTTGGCTCAGTGGGTTGAAAAAGTTTTCTTTTCAGAAGTTCAGCTAGATGACTCAATAGATAGAGTGCTGGTAGAGTCAGAAAGACTAAATTCAAATCTAGTCTTAAGCACGCATTGGGCAACCCTGGGCCAATCAGTTAATTTTTCTCTGTCTTAACTTCTTCTTCTGCAAAATGGAAACAATAATAGCACCTGATTCCTGGAGTTGTCAGGGGAAAAAAATGAAATATTTATAAAGTGCTTTGCAAACCTAAAAGCACTACATAAATGTTAGCTATTATTAAGAATGAAATCACAGGTCTAGAGAAAACAAAAGTAAAAGGAAGTCCCACTTACAGAAATGCCTCTATTCCAGCAATCCACTTTTTTTCTTCCAATAAAACTATTGTTTGCATAGTCAACATGAGCTTTTTCTTATCAATACTACTAAGGTAGGATCAATTAAGTTGGGCTATTGGATGGTGATTATATTCAAATAGCTTTTTATTTAGATGATCTCTTTGGTTTATATCACCTAGCTTTGACTAAAGTCTAATAGAATAACTCTTGGTTAATCATTTACTCTCTTTTGCCATGGCCAAATCTTATAGTTTGTTTCCTATAATCTATTAGTTTCTTTTCATTTTCCACTAAATTGTCATTAATAGGGATTTTCTAATGTATCACAAGTTTCTAAAGTATCACAAGGATTAGGACTGGAACTATCTTAATGGACTATGAGAGAGAGAGAGAGAGAGAGAGAGAGAGAGAAGAGAGAGAGAGAAGGAGGAGGAGGAGGAGGAGGAGGAGGAGGAGGAGGAGGAGGAGGAGGAGGAGGAGGAGGAGAAAAAAGAAAGGAAGAAAAGGAGAAGGAAGAGAAGGAGGAGGAGGAGGAAAAGCAGAAGAAGAAAAGAAAACAAAAAGAGCAGAAAGCAGAGAGAGAAGAAGAAAAAAAAGAAGAAGAAGAAGAAGAAGAAGAAGAAGAAGAAGAAGAAGAAGAAGAAGAAAGAAAGAAAGAAAGAAAGAAAGAAAGAAAGATAGAAAGAAAGAAGGAGGAGGAGAAGGAGAAGGAGCAGGAAGAAGAGGAGGAAGAGGAGGGAAGAGGAGAGGGAGGGAGGGAGGAAGACAGAAAAGGAGAGAAAGAGGGAGAGGGAGAGAGAAGAGAAAAGAAGAGAGAGAATGGAATGATGGGAAAGAATGAGTTTGTAGCCTGGAAAACTCAGATTTAAGAACCATCATCAACATTTAAAAATTTGATGTGTGACCAGAACTAAGTCACTTAGCCTCACAGGGTTCTAGGTATCTCTTAAGAGACTAAGCTGAAGAACAATTTCTTTTTTTTTTTTTTTAATTTAATAGCCTTTTATTTACAGGTTATATGTATGAGTAACTTTACAGCATTAACAATTGCCAAATCTCTTGTTCCAATTTTTCCCCTCTTACCCCCCACCCCCTCCCCAAATGGCAGGATGACCAGTAGACGTTAAATATTAAAATATAAATTAGATACACAATAAGTATACATGACCAAACTGTTATTTTGCTGTACAAAAAGAATCAGACTCTGAAATATTGTACAATTAGCTTGTGAAGGAAATCAAAAATGCAGGTGAGCAAAAATATAGGGATTGGGAATTCAATGTAATGGTTTTTAGTCATCTCCCAGAGTTCTTTCTCTGGGCGTAGCTGATTCAGTTTATTACTGCTCCATTGGAAATGATTTGGTTGATCTCATTGCTGAGGATGGCCAGGTCCATCAGAACTGGTCATCGTATAGTATTGTTGTTGAAGTATATAATGATCTCCTGGTCCTGCTCATTTCACTCAGCATCAGTTCGTGTAAGTCTCTCCAGGACTTTCTGAAATCATCCTGTTGGTCATTTCTTACAGAACAATAATATTCCATAATATTCATATACCGCAATTTATTCAGCCATTCTTCAACTGATGGGCATCCACTCAGTTTCCAGTTTCTAGCCACTACAAAGAGGGCTGCCACAAACATTCGTGCACATACAAGTCCCTTTCCCTTCTTTATGATCTCTTTGGGATATAAGCCCAGTAGTAACACTGCTGGATCAAAGGGTATGCACAGTTTTTGAGCATAGTGAAGAACAATTTCTGACCTGTACTGGTAGAAGGAATTTCCTCACTAAAGAATCACAGGCAGACATCAAATCAATATACATATCTTTCCAACATAATAAAACATTCATATGCTTTCCCTGTGGTTTCCTGATCTCTCTAGATGCAGGTCACCCATTTTCTATGTCTGTCTGCAGAATCAGTCTTACATCCCAAAGGTAATGGCAGCTGTGAATATGGTGTGACAAATTAATTTGAACTGAGGTTTTAATGACTAGTACAAAGAAAGATACCCCTTAACCAGAAATAACACTTCCTGTGGCCTTCTACCACATCTAAAATTCCCAACATTAGTCACTCCTTTGTATTGCAGCATTGAAAGCAAGCAGCTATTAAAATGCAAATGTTAAACTATTATCAGCTATGAACACCCCAGGGCAAATTAATTTCTCTCTTACTAGTCCAGAGCAGGACCCTGAAAGGACATAGGACAGTCCTGTTTGGAAAGACTGGAGGAAGAAATATTTCCCAGCTTTCCTCTCTGTGAAATGCTTCAATGGAGTGCCCTAGGTTTCTACTTAGCAGAATGAAAACATTGAGTACCTAGAAGGGAGCAATTGAAAGAATAGAGAAGGGTATGCTAAGCAAAATTTTGCTCCTGTGGGCCAACCAGTAAAGTAAATTTCCTTCCTAGAGAAGTCTTTCTTCCTGACACTGAGACCTATCTTCAACCCACCTCAAACTAGCAGGTCCTACAAGGGTGGTGCCTCTTTCAGACACCTGAAGAAAAGCAGTTTTCTACACTGTGATTTTAATGTAACCAGAAAAATACAAAAATAAGTCTTTCAAGTTCAAAAGAATTAAATAGGGAAAGACAATGTATGATAAAGTAGAAGCTAGTAAGTTTAAAAAAGCAAAAAAAAAAATAAAATTTCTGTTGGTTGGACATAGTATTTTCACTCTTTTAGATGTTGTTTGCATTTTGTTTTCTTTCTCATTTTTTTCCTTTTTGATCTGATTTTTCTTATGCTCCATGATGTGGAAATATGTGATATGGTATAACTTCTAGGGAAATATAGCTGTGATTTAGGGGTCTCCTGACCTTGGAGGGCTTCTATTCTCAAAAATTCTGATCTGATTCCAAAATCCTCTGGCTTTGACCCCCCCCCCCCCCCCCCCCAATACCCAACCTAGGAATGCTATTGTTCTGACTATCTGCCTGATTCTGTAAACCATTCTTCAATTCATTCCTGACTGATAATCTGTCAGGGAGAAACAAACTCCAGAGACCACTTTTCCTTCCTACCTATGAACCATAGAATTTGCATATCTCTGATAGAAAGCTGGATAAATGTGTCTCCTTGCTTCTGTTTCTCTGCTAATTTCTTTTGGAAATTCAGCCAGTTTTGTAATGGTATTACAATTACAATAATTTTTGCCCCTTGACTTGGAGATGGGTTCAAGCCTGCAAATTCTTGACACCAGTCTGTGACCACAAACTTTTGGGGTCCCTTTCCCAACCTCAACATATGTATAGAGGAATTGCACATGTTTAACATATATTGGATCATTTGTCAACTGGGGGAGGGGGCAGGGGAAGGAAGGGGAAAAAAATTAGAACACAGGGTTTTGTAGAAATGAATATTGGAAATTATCCATGTACATATTTTGAAAATAAAAAACTTTAATTAAAAAAAATTTCTGTCGTTGGCATGCACAATTTACCTTACATACTATATTTGATCCCATAAAATATAAAGAAAAGAAAGTCATTATGCCAAATAAAATTTAACTATAAGGGTAAAAGAGAATGTTTGAAAAATGTAATAAAAAAATTTCAAATTTTCTTCTAAAATTATAGAAGTGGTATAGATGGAAAAAGCTCTGGGTTTTACAGATATCACTACCTACTCTGAGTTTTACTTAGTCCCTGAGTTCAAAGATGAACCACCATCTTTGCAGTCTAGCCAGCCATGACCAAATCTATCTTATGCACTTCAACATTGCCATTAACAAGGAGCCCTTGGACCAAATTATTTTTGAGCTCTTTGGAAACAAAGTTCCAAAGACTAAAATTAAACTTTCAAGCTCTGAGCACTGGAAGGGAAAGACTTAGTTTTAAAGCATCCTGTTTTCATCAAATCATTCCTGGGTTCATGTGCCAGAAGGATGACTTCATAACATGTAACGGCACTGGTGGCAAATGCATTGATGGGAAGGAATTTGTTGATTAGAACTTCATCCTTCTGTCAATAAAAAGTTATCAAAAGAAAAAAAGAAAAAGAAAAATAAAGGAACTTAATCCTGAAGCACATTGCTCCTGGCATCTTGTCTCTGGCAAATATTGTGCCCTACATGAATAGTTCACAGTTTTTTCATCTACTGGTGTGACTGACTAGTTAGTTAACTGGCTATTATCATCTTTGGTCAGGTGAAAGAAGGCATGAATTATGGAAACCTATGGAGTTCTTCAGAATCCAGAATGATAAAGACCTCCATAGTTAATTGTGGACAATATTAATAAGTTTTTGTTTTGTTTTGTTTTGTTTGCCTTATCTATTAACCTTTTCATCTGTAACTGGGGAGAATACTCCCAATCCTCAAGTGCTATAATCCCTATACTCTCACTTGCTATAATTCTCTTTGGATTTTATTTACTTCTTTCTTTCACAAGTCTGGCTAGATTATAGAATTAAGTTTATAGTTACAAAATGAAAAATAAACTACAAAAAAAGAAGAAACTGTGTTTAATTTGTAACAATTGAATCGGAATCCAAATCTCGTATCTATAATTGAGTAGTTTGTACATCAATGGACAAGTTACTTGATCTCTATAAATCTCACGCTCTTCACGTGTAATTTACTGGTAATAATACTTAGATGGTAAGTACTTTGTAAATCTTAAATTGATTTATTAATTTCCCAATTTGATTTTTTTAATGAGTTAGTCAATGTTTATGATTTGTGCAAAGAAATTTAAAAGGAGATAATTTTAAATGCTAAAATCAAATGTTTTACAAGAAAACACTTAATCTCTTTCTTCTCAAATCTAAATTTCTTCTAGCTTGGCTTTCTAACTAGGAAGCTAGTTGAATAGAAGGAAAGAAAATGCCAACTTGGTTCAAATAACCATATTTTAGATGAATAATAGTTAATAATTGAATAGATGAAATGTTTATGTGGGATATTGGCAATTATCTCTGTTCAGAAGCTGGCTGATAGTAAAGGGATATGTAGCTTGTAGCACAGATTTAGGAGCAAGGAGAGTTTCCCAAAACAGGGGTTCTGATTCTAGATTTATGTGGATTAAGTTTAGTCCTAGGAGAGCCTGGCCTTGAAGAGAAAAGTATCAAACTACTCATACTCCTTGGCTCTTTGCACCCTATTCCAGAGTTCTGGAGGAAAATACCTTAAAGAAAGTTTAGATATGGTTGAGTCTCTTCTTGTAAAGGTTCTCAATGAAGATAACAGGTATAGGGCAGTTATTTCCTCGACCACACATAATGCTTTAAACACAAAAGAATCATAACAAAAACTCAAAACATGAAACAGTAATCCATCACTCATATTATTATCTCCTGGAAACAAAGACAACTTTGTAGGAAGTGAACCAATATTTCACTCTCCCCTGTCACCTGTGTTATCTGCCTGCTTATGTATCAAATTTTCAGATTTTCCCTATCTTGCACATCACATGAGCACCCTGAGTGATCTATATGTGAATTATAAAGATACAAAACTAAGAATAGATCATTTATACTTTGAAAAAAAAGAAGTGTTTAATTTCTCAATTCTTTTATGAGGTATGTAGGAATTCTTTAATTAACTTGGTGGAATTATAGGACAACTGGCTATTTCCTGACTGAAAAATCATGTGTGCATCTGCTGGCCTTTAAAAATTGAAATAGCTATGAGGAAAGCCAGTTGTCATCGCTCCACTGAGAGTCAGATGAGAAAGTCAGCTGTAGAGTCAAGTTGAGCTACAGAGAGGAGCAGGTCCAGGTTTGCTTGTTTGCAATATCGAGAGACTGTATTTAAAGAACAAAAATAGCACATTCAAGTCACTTTGAGTCAAGATGGTAACAGTAGCCCTCTGGACTCCCTAGTCTATTCCTCACTGCCACTTCCTAGGGCAAATGGTTTTATATTAAGGCACCTAATAGATTGACCAAGGGAAGTTGGAGACTGACCTCCAGATCTCACAATTCATTCCCTTTCCCAAGATCCTGGCAAAGATGAAACATATTTTATTTGGCTGCTCCCTACTACGTGGAGCAGAGACCATTTGGAGGGAATCTCTTTAGAAATGACCAAATGCCCTAAAGAATAGTACGAAGCAAAAAGAGATTGGTTGACCCAAATTTAATCAGAGTCTTAGTGTAAGGCATTTGATGATGACTATGTTATTTAAAATCTTGATCCACACAACTAGGTAGAGAGAAAGGAACATGGTTGAGGATACCTCCTGTACTTTGACCCAATTCCCAGTAGCCACCAGACAGAAGTAAGAATCATTCACTCACTGGAAGCTTTAGAAAGTGGGTGTGGGGAGAGGAGAGAGAGGAAATTTGAGTCCTCTCCAGTCCTATTTTATGCCCTTCTCCAAAAAAATTAATCCTTTTATTAATTATTTCCATAAAGATAGATAAAACAGATAAGATATTGAAAGAGTCCACTCATTCCACCTTAAAGTAGACAGCTCCCCTAAAACATTCAGAGGGTAAAAGCAGCATTGCCTGAGGAATCCAAAGGTATATCCAGATTAAGTCATATATACCTGTCTTAGCTCAGGGCTAGAATTTTCTAGGAAAAACATCAGCCCCACCTGATAGCTAATTTGACTTAGTAAAATTAATATGTCTATATCTTCCATGGAAGGGAGATTTCTAGCTCACTGGACTGTTGGAACCCCTTCATTAAGTGGGTGACCAACTTGGAGTATTCCATTAGCCTGAGATCCTCTAAGGGCCCAAGGCCCTCTAAGGTCCCCAATGTTCTGTGTTCAGCAGCTGTTATAATTCAAAGTTGCTAGAACTGACAAGTCCTTTCAATTATATCATACTCCTGTTTTGTTGCAAAACCACTTCCTGATGGACAATCAGCACCCAGATTCAAGGATTTTAGTCTCTCTAGCTCATGAAGTAGTCTCCAGGACTGAAAATAATTCTCAGAATCTCCATTGGTCACCAAACAGAAGGGGCATCCAGGGAGCCAGACTCAGGCTCCCTTAGTTGAGCACATTCTCTCACTGACATGTGTAGGTAGTCACTCTTGTTGCAAGGGGGAAGAGAGAGAAATTCCCTCTCTCTCTCACTGGAAGTCTAAGGGAAGGTTGGCAGAGTCCCAAGAAACATTCTCAAAAGAACAAGTTTTTCTCCTTACTCCCTTATATAGAGTACTGAGGGGGTGGCTCTTTCTGGCTCACTGTTCAATCCTCTTTGGCACTGTCCCCAGTCATGGCCACATGTAAATATAAGCCAGTTGCTGCTGGTTATGCATATTACTTTACTGAGGGGTCAGAAAATGTGTCTCTACCCATAGAAGCAAAGTACACATGCTCAAAGTGCTCCCCAAGTTCACCAGACTAGGATATTTCTCTAATTATCCCTGTTATATAAACATTAAATAAAAATCCAAAGCCAAATGAAGTGAAAATTAATGCCCCCAACATTGCCTATCCCATAATTGCATTTTATCACAGTTAATCTGTGCTTAAATTAATTATACCAGCCACCCTAAGGTTAAAGAGAAAAATCAATGAGGTACATTGAATCCAATATCTAAAGCTAAAAAGGACATCATCAGAGGTCATCTAGTCTAAGTCCCTCAAAAGGAAACTGAGGCCTTAGGAAGGTGATTTTCCATGGTCCCAAAGGTAGTAAAAGTCAGAGGAAAGATGTGATCCCTGTTCCTCTAAACTGAAAAGCTAATGTTCTTCCTACCATACTGCAATGACTACCATAGTATTTGGGATTCAGAATTGAGAAGAGATTGAATGAGCAAATGTTGGAAATTTTCCAATTGGCAAGTTGTAGCTATGTTGGCTGAGAAAGGAGGGATGGGAGAAGAAGGCAGGATATCAAATGAGGGGAAAAAAAGCAAAGAGAAACTGGGGTAGAGTTGGATTGTTGACCTCCCACTTACTTAAGAGGAAGTCTGAGAAGCTATCTTTGTTATATGTTCATGTGTATGATGAACTAGCTAATTGGTTAGATTTCCTCTCTTCATAGGATACTGTAAGTGGGGAGGATAGTTTATTTTTAACTGATGGAAACACAATACCCCCAAAAGTTATTGGTTTCACCAAGATCCAGAGGTATATTTCAATCTCTTTTGGAGAGATATATTTCTCTCTCTTGGAATACCAAGATAAAGTAGAGAAAGTAGCAGAAGTAGAGAAAGAGAGAGAGCACAATGGAAATATAGAAACATATCTAACAAAAATGTTTGTGGCAGCCCTTTTTGTAGTGTCAAGAAACTGGAAACTAAGTGGATGCTCATCCGTTGGAGAATGGCTGAATAAGTTATGTATGGTATTTGAACATTATGGAATATTCTTGTTCTATAAGAAAGGACCAACAGGATGTGAAATGTGAAATGAGCAGAACCAGGAGATCATTATATACCTCAACAATGATACTGTACGAGGATGTATTCTGATGGAAATGGATTTCTTCGACGAAGAGATCTAAATCAGTTTCAATTGATTAATGATGGACAGAAGCAGCTACACCCAAAGAAAGAACACTGGGAAATGAATGTAAACTGCTTGCATTTTTGTTTTTCTTCCCGGGTTATTTATACCTTCTGAATCCAATTCTCCCTGTGCAACAAGAGAACTATTTGGTTCTGCACACATATATTGTATCTAGGATATACTGTAACCTATTTAACATGTATAGGACTGCTTGCCATCTGGGGGAGGGGATGGAGGGAGGGAGGGGAAAAAATCGGAACAGAAGTGAATACAAGGGATAATGTTGTAAAAAATTACCTTGGCATGGGTTCTGTCAATAAAAAGTTATTTAAAAAATAATAATAAATAAATAAAAAGAAATGGAAAAAAAAAAAAGAAAGAAAGAAAGAAAAGAAAGGACCAGCAGGATGATTTCAGAGGCCTGGAGAGACCTACATGAACTGATGCTAAGTGAAATGAGCAGAACCAGGAGATCATTAGAGACAACAACAGCAAGATTATACTATGATTAATTCTGATGGACATAGGTATCCTCAACAATGATTCAGACCAGTTCCAATGATCTTGTGATGAAGAGAGCCATCTGCACCCAGAGAAAGGACTGTGGGAACTGAGTGTGAATTACAACATAGCATTTTCACTCTTTTTATGTTGTTTGCTTGCATTTTGTTTTCTTTCTCATTTTTTTTCCTTTTTGACCTGATTTTTTTTTTCAGCATATCTGTGGAAATATTTGTGGAAGAACTGCACATTTAACATATATTAAATTACTTGCTGTCTAGGTGAGGGGGTGAGGGAAGGGAGGGAAGAAATTTGGAACACATGGTTTTGCAGGGGTGAATATTGAAAATTATCCATGCATATAATTTTAAAATAAAAAGCTTGGGGTAGCTAGATAGCACAGTAGATAGAGCAACAGCCCTGAAGTCAGGAGGGCCTGAGTTCAGATTTGGTCTCAGACACTTAACACTTTCTAGCTGTATGACCCTGGGCAAGTCACTTAAGCCCAATTGCCTCAACAAAAATAAATAAATAAAAATAAAATAAAATAAAAAGCTTTAATTTAAAAAAAAAAGAAACATACCCAAAAGAATTAAGTAAAAGAAAAAAAAATATTTATTATGGAGAATTGTTATTACAGAAGACACTGCATGCATCCTGACTCCCTGAATTTATACTAACAATCCCCCAAACCTGTAATTCTTTTCTTCTCCATAGCTGCCTCTTGGCTTCCTTTCTTTAGGTAACTGCTAAAATCCCACTTTGTACAACAAACCTTTCTCATTCCTCTTTAAAGTTAGTGCCTTCCCACTGACACTACCCTTAAACCTCCAAATTATCATGTATATACATACGTGTGGGCATTCATGCATATGTATATATAGACATATATTGTTTGATTATAGTTGTTTGTATGCTGCCTGTCCTCCTACTACTACCATTAGATTATAAACTCTTTGAGAACAGATTATTTTTCCTTTCTTTATATTTCCAGAGTTAAGCACAGCACCTAGTATATCATAAGCACCTAATAAATGCTTGTTGATTAATTGGAAAATAGTAGTCACCAATACAGGCTTTTTTATTTAATTTGGCATGTCTTGAGAACTTCAACTTCTGGCTAGCCCCACCAGATATAATGTCTATCACTTAGGTTGTCACTTCATAGAAAATTCAATATCTCTATCTGCTTTTCCATCCCAAGATGGGGAGAAAAGGTCAGAAATAGGGTTTTAAACATCATAAATAAATAAGAAATAAAACAGACCTTCACTAAAACACAAACAAGCATCAGGTAGGTCTATTTTATGTCCTATTCAAAGGGGCTTATTTACTAAAATACAGAAATAATTTGATTCTTATTATCTTGCCAATAACACCATCCAAAACCTTGGACTTTTATAGTAAGGCTCTAATGTCTATATCATAAAACATCTAGAAACTTGGGAACTTGAAAAGTATTGATAAGTTCTTTCAACAAATATTTGTTGAGAATTTACTTGGTTCTATGTAGGCAAGGGGGAAGGCAAGTAAAGGAGAGAGAAGACATGGAAACATGGTTCCTTCCCTTTAAATATCTTATAGCTTAGCTGGAAAGGCAACCAGAGAAAAATTGCATAGTAACATGTAAGCAAATACCATAACAATGTAGTAAGAATTTTAGTTATTTAAGGAAATGTGGACTTCAAGAAAAATTGAAGTAGTTTAAGGTAAGATAAAGCTTCTGGAGAAGAGCAATATTAAATTTGGTTTTAATTCCAATATTCAATAATTCCAAACCAATAACTGGGGCAGCTAGATGGTGTAATGGATAAAGCACCACCCTGAAGTCAGGAGGACATGTGTTCAAATATGACCTCAGACACCTAATACTTATTAAATGTGTGATGATACATGAATGCAGTGGAATGGTATTTTCCTATAGCATATCAGTGTTCTTTTATACTTGAAGAATCTAAATAGTATCAAAGTATGAGGTCCAATTGTGGCTGATCAAATCAATACAAGCTCAGAAGGTTCTACTGAGTGTTGGGTCCAAATGGTCCATTGAAACATTTGAGATGGAGATGTGTAAATTTGTGCATCATATTTCTTTTGAGCTACTGCAATTCTGCTTTGATTATAGATTACAGTGACTTCTTTGATCCAAGTATGCCATGCTGGACAAATTTTGTGCCACTATCTCCCATGTCTCACAATTGATTCAAGAGTTCTTTAGAGAAATCTTGAGAATGTCCTTGTATAGCTTCTTCTGATCTCTATCTGAGAAATTTCCATGTCTGAGTTATTCACAAAATAGTCTTTTAAGCAAACATATATTTAGCATTTAAACAACATGACCACCCCATTGGAGTTGTGCCTTCTGCAGTAAAGTTTGAATACTTAGCACACACTTGTGACTGTGTCTGCGTCTGCTTTTGTGTCTGTCTGTCTATCTGTAGTTAAAAAAAAAAAAAAGGGTCAAGAGATGAAATGGGACAGATTAAAAGAAGTCCAGGCAACAGACTTTAAATCATAGACAGGGAAATTTAGTTAAATGACAAAATTTAATATCAAGGTGACCTGATATAAAATATATTTGGGGGGAATTATTCTCGCTGTTGTAGGTAATATAAACAAGCTAAAGGAAGTTAGAAAAGCTAAAGTACAGTAAATGGGCACTTTGCTAGCTTCTTTGCCAATGTCAGAGTCTCCTGTGCTGCTATTTTCTTCATCTTCTCTTAGAATCCCTAATATTCTTCAAAGCTCAGCTCAAGCCTCCATTTCCCACAGGAAGCTTTCACTCAGCTCTCCTAGCTCCTCCACTGAAATTCACAAATATGTCCATGTTGTTTCCCCAACAGAATATATGCAGAATAAAGGCTGTTTCATCTTTTGTCTTTATATTCCTAGTGCCTCGTATAGTTCTGGGGACATTGGGCGGTTGTTTTCCTTTGTTCTTGAAGAGGACCAGAGAAACAACACTATGCTACAGTCAGGTTACATTGTATCTGATTATGGCTGATCAGACCAATTGCAAGCTCTAAATACTCTGCAGGAAGTCAGGACAAATAACTAGTCCATGTAAGCATTTGGTGTAGATTCTCTAGTTCTGCACATCTCACGCTTCTTTTGAGCTAATTCAATTCTGTTTTGCTCGTAGAAAACAAGACCTTCTCTGATGCTGTGCTGGATGGTCCTATGTTAGTGTCTTTCAGGTCATACAATCAATTCCAAACTTTATGTGCAATGCCTGTGGAGAATCGGTGAAGAAAGGCCAAGTGGAGAAACATGTGAACATACGCAAAACATGTCTATCTTTCCTGCATTGACTGTGGCAAAGACTCCACTCTCTTTAAAAAAAAAAAAATCATACGCCAACGCTCTCTCATTACTCTCTTCACTTTACTCTTGATGTGTAGTCTTTTCAAGTTAAGAATTTAATATCCATTGAGTAGCTGATTTTTGAGAGACTTTGAGAGTATCTTTGTATGATTTTTTTCTAATCATCACATGAGCTTTTGCCTTGTACGAGTTCTCCATGAAACTGTCTTTTTGGCAAGGGTATGCTTGGCATTTGAGCCATGTGGCCAACCCAACAAAGCTGTACTCCTCTGCAATAGAGTTTGAAAACTTAGCAGTGTAATTCAGGAAAAGACCTGTGTCCAGCATCTTATTCTGTCAGAACCTTCCTAAGATAGTTCAAATGGAAGCAATTCAGTTTCCTGACATTGCATTGATAGACTGTTCAGGTTTTAGAGGAATGCAACAATGAGGTCAACACAATGGCTCTGTAGACCTTCGATTTGATAGTCAGTCTGAGACCTCTTCTCTCCCACACTTTACTTTGGAGCCTCCCAAGTGCTAAGGTAGCTCTGGAAACTCATGTGCCAACCTCAATGTGTACATCCCTGGAAAGTATATTGCCAAGGTAGGTGAACTTATCCACAGCATTCAAAACTTCTCTATCTGTTATAACCAAAAGTTCCACATATGGATGGTGTGGTCTTTACTATTAGAGCACCTGTTTTCCTGGTGTTAATAGTTAGACTAAAATTAGCACAAGTAGTAAAGAATCAATTCATATTTTATTGCATTCAGCTTCAGAGGCTGCATTATGTACATAATCATATGCAAAAAAGTCATATGCCAACACTCTCTCATTACTCTCTTCACTTTACTAGCCTTTTCATGTTAAGAATTTAACATCAGCATCGTAGCTGATTTTGAAATTATGTCCATCTTCATTGAGGGCCTTTGACAACATGGCTGAAAACATCATGCTAAAAACTATGAAAGCAAGAACACAGCCTTTTTTCATTACATTGGTGACTGAGAAAACACAAGACAATAATCCATTATCCAGAAACTGAGCAATCATGGCATTGTGAAATTGCCGTACAATACTGATGAACTTTTCTGGGCAACCAATTTTTTTTCCCCTGCTGAGGCAGTTGGAGTTAAGTGACTTTGCCCAGGATCACACAGCTAGGAAGTGTTAAGTGTTTGAGATAAGATTTGAACCCGGGTCCTCCTGACTTTAGGGCTGGTGCTGTATACACTGTACCAACAAGCTGCCCCAGGACAACCAAACTTTAACATAATTTTCTATAAACTCTCACAAATTACAGGATCAAAAGCCATGGTCAGATTTACATATATAGTGTGCATACCTCTGTTCTGTCCCTGGCATTTTTTCTGAAGTTGTCAGGCATCAGTGACTAAGAGAGAGACCTCCCTGTGACTGTCATAGAACAATCTATTCCCTTTATTTTTTACAGAGATGGACAATAGAGGCATCTTTGAACTGCTAGGGGATACCTCCTCTTGCCATATAACTTGGAAAATTTCAGTCAGCTTTTGTGTGAGCAATGGACCCCTCTCTTCTCCCCTCCCCCACCACACACACATAGACACACACACACACACACACACACACACACACACACACACACCCCTCCCTTGTAAAACTTAGCCAGAATAGAATCAGCACCAGGAACCAGAATCAGTCACACAAAGGAACCTAATGGCATTCAAAACCTCTTCTTCAATTAGAACTTCAGGTAAGAAGAGGTTGACTTCAAATCAAAGTAAATGGCCAATGGCTTTAACATTGATTGATGAGAGTCAGTTGAAAACACTATGGAAGTATTCAGCCCATCTCTCTATGATCATATCCTTATTACTAATCAATCTGGCTCCATTAGCAGTGAATAGTTGAGATGCATAATAGGTCTTTGATCCATAAATAGCTGTTAGGGCATCAAAAAAGCAGTTTGGATTGTTACTAGTAGTATAAAACTGAATTTCATCTGCCTTCTCACTGAGTCAAGAATTCTGCATCTCTCTAAATCTCACTTGTACTTTACTTTTGATGGAATGAAACAGCACCTTGAGATGGATGAACTATTCTCCTGGGACACTCTGTGGAGTTCTTGTTTTTCATTTAACAGCTTCTGAATTTCTCTTATCATTTTCAACAAAACAATCTTGTTACTAGTGAGTGTTCTGACCTAAATGAACAAATGCAGTGCTGTACATGAAAAAAATCTCTGAAAGCTGCCTGCTCATTTTTTGTTCCACTATTGATAGCTGTATGTTGGCTCAACTTTCCCTCCAAGTTAGCAACAAACTGTTCCTTCTCAGAGAAGTATTCTAATCCTTTGATATTAATTCTTCTGATAGTCTTTTTGCCTTGGGGTTACTGCTTTTATTGAATGTGAATATTTAGCTTAGAGAGGATAAATCTACGATCAGCCCAGCACTCTATACAACACATTGCCTTTGTCATTCTCACATCCTGTCTATCTCTTCTCCTTATAATCACAAAGTCTATTAAATTTTCTGCAAAGGTATATTCATAAAGTTTTATTGCATTTTGGTAAATGGAAGACAGTGTTGGTGACGAGAAGGTCATGAGATCAACAAGTCTTCAATAGCAGGTGCTACTAGTGCCAACTCCATTCCTCCCAAAGATTCCCTGCCATATCTGGTAGTCTGAGCCTACTCTAAAATCATACAGAACTCAAACTTTGTCCTCTTGGCACATCAATGATAAGGGTCTCCATGTCTTCATAAAAAGCTTTCTTTCACCCCATCAGGATTCATCATGGTGGAGAAACATAGGCACCGATAATGGTGGCATGAAATTTTCCTCTAAGTGGCAATCTTGTTGTCATGAGCCTGTCATTAATTCCCTTTGGGCAGGCATTCAAGCTTGTTAATTAGATTAGTTTTGATTGCAAAACCTATACCAACCTCACAGTGCTCCTCTTTACTATGGCCACTCCAGAAAAACATGTATCCAATTCTGACTTCAGTAAGCCAGCTTCCATTCACTAGCCTTGTTTCACTCAGGACTGGATGTGACATCTATTGACTTCTCTCACAACAAGAGTTGTTCATCTTTTAGCCCTACTATTTTTTGTGTTGTCTACAGGTATGTGCATATTCCATGTGCTGATGATGAGCAGAATCATCTTTGAAGAAATATTTGTAGATACTTTTGTGTGTCATCCACAGGGTAAAATACCTTCCTGCACAGAAATCAAGCCAGGGTTGGGAACGCAGACAATTTTTAGAGCACCTTTTCTAGTCCCTTCCTCACACCAGGTGGTGAGCAATGTGGTTTTAAAAAGTCTGATCAGATACCCAGGGAGCTGTTGAATCCCACCAATGTTTCAAGTACGAAGATGACTCTATGGTCTGGGCTGCCTATGTGCAGGGTTGTGACCACAGCTTCCGGGGCATCTACACCCGCTGCTTCATCACTTGCCTGTTTCACAGGATAGGTAGAAATGGTAAAAATGGTTTGGTGATGTATTTTGATTCATATATAAACTGCATTTAAATGATGCGAAGTTGCTGGCCTTACCCTCCCTTCCACAGTCATCACTATCCAGTGATAGGACAGAGACAAAATGACTAGGGTTGGTTCAAGATGTAATGGATGACCTTGGGGTCTTTAATATATAACTAAGTTCTAAGTGTTCCACAGTGCGTGCTTCAGTTGCCTTCATTGGAAGTCGTTTTGTATGCCATTTCGCCAAAGGAAGTCTTCACTTAGTTGGGGTAATGCCTCCAATTGGAGAGTATTTGCCCCAAATACCCTCCTAACTTACTGACAGGTATAAGACCTCTCAATTACCCTCAAGCTAGGTTAGCCCTTTTGCTAAAACAATTTACCAGGGTATGGCCTCTGTGCATATCCCAGCTTCTTGGAGATGATCGTTAGGTAGATCAGATGAGCACCAAAAGTGGAAAAGCATCCCTGAAAAGAGTTCAGAGGTACTAGTATTTCCTGAACACACCCTACACAACCCACATAGTAAACATTTTTAAAATTCACATTAATCAATCTAAGAGCTACAATTCATCAACAGAGCTTACACAGTTGTTTTGAAAATAAGGAAAATCAACTATTTAAGAGGAGCATATTGGAGGAAAAATGGAAGGGAGAAATGCATGGATGGATATGTACATGCACTGTTAGGTAAGAGACAGAAAATGTTTTGCTTGTAAAAGTTCAGGGTAATTCAGGATAAAGATTCATTAATTGGTTTGATACCACATTGAATCTTTAATATAATATCTTCGTTCCTAATTTCTTGTTAGGACCTTCAGTGAATGTGCCATAAAATCCAATTTGGAGCCTGGGGAATCTTTCTTTGATCAGGTGTTCTAAACACAAAGAAGGGCATGTGATGATTGATTTCTTCACTCCAAGGCAGTTTTGTCATCCAAAAATGATTAGTTTTTTATACCTCCAACTACTAGATATTGTTTAATCATATTTTAAAACAAAATATGAAAAAATAGTAACATGCAATATTGGATCAGAGGAAGATGTTATTTTTCTCAAATTAAATTATGGATTATATGATAAAAGAATAAAACTAAGACCGTGCTTGACTGTTTATTACTACTGTATTATCAAAGTAATAAAAATTGCATATTTAGCACTCACAGTGTGAGAGGTGCTGAATAACACCCTTGAGAAAATGGCACATAAAACTGCCCTCAGAAAGTGAAATCTGTGGAAACTGTGTGTAAATATTTGAGATCAGAATTTGGTTTGAAGTATTAAAGAAAAAGAGTAAGATATTTAACAAGAAATGGGTGGCTTAGAGGCTTAATAGAAACAGATGGATGGCAATTAAAGAGAATGCTAAGCATGAAACACTGTTACACATAGTCCCTGATGGAGAAAAGCAGATGATGAAAGACTGGCAATGGGAAAATAAGGAAAAATAAGATAAAATCCTTCTCCCATGTCTTGGTCAATTGTTTTATATATATATATATATATATATATATATATATATATATATATCCTGCTTATAAAATTTAAAACATTTGAAAGCAGACATACATGATAGCTAAGAGTTGGACTCCACCTGCCACTCTAACTACATATAAGATTATTTGTACTATTTTCTCTTCGTTTTAATCCCTTCTCTAGTCTTGCATTTCTTACTAAAGGTCAAGAGCTTAAGGGAAAGGATCATGAAATTGTCACTCACAGTAATGCATGCCACCTGCCCTAGGTCACCCAGTGGCTCTTTCCTCTGCCAGCCTCCCTCAGGCACTCTCTTCCCAAAATATAGAAGCTCACCAAATGCTTGGTTCATGAAAATCATATGATATCCAACTAATTAATAGCCTCTCATCACTGCTGATCTCCTACCTGTATATAAACACTGGGGATGAGGAGGCACTAAGACAGTCCTCCCTCCCCACAACATTCTCCTCTTCCCCCTCTTCTTCTCTTTACACACTGTGTTAAGGTTAGGATCATAAAAGCGGACAACAAGGCAAGGGAAATGCCATATTAAAGAAAGCAGCAGTCTGTTATCACTAATTATCCCCCAGGCTGTAAAAAAAGCATTCATTCAAGACATCTCACCAAATGTATTCTGTGTGGTTTGGTATGTGGGGTGTGAGATCTGGTCTCTGACTATCTTTCTGACAGGCATGCAATGATATTTGAAGAAGAAAAATAGAACCTAGATATGTTTGTAACACAGTGGTGACAGAGCATAATAGAATGGGGGATGGAGAGGAAGAGTTAGTGGCCTACTGATGGAGTAGGCAATATTTTCAGGGACAATGAATGAAAGGAAGAAAGCTAGCAACTGAGCAGTACAAGGTAAAAAGCCAGGCTGAGGCTAATTTTCTCCAATTATTGTCAATTGTTTATTATGATACAGAGTCTCCACATTATAATATTATGATTCTAAATATTTAGCTAAATTTGTAGCAGTATGGAGTAGCATAATACTCTTATTGGAACATAGTCTTTCCATTTCTTTTCATAGTGTTTTATCCAGGCTTTCTATCTGCATGCCATGGGCACGTTTGTGCAACAGCTTTTTTTGTTCTCCTGTAGAAAGAGTGTCTTCTCAACAAAAGTGTAAAGAATTTTGTAAACAGCTTGAAAAGAATAAAATGCTTTGGGGTAAAAGAACATTAGTGTTATAGGGTTGAAATATAGGTTTCTTATTGATAGCTTGAAATTCTATCTCTTATTCTTATGTTAGAGGACATGCCCAAAGTTTTCCTTCCTGATTCCCTTCAGCTATATCAGCACTTGGAGGCTTTGAAGATGTTGAAGCCTTTGGGTGATTCTGGCTGGCTATGTGAAATTTAGGTGCTCAAAAGCACTTTTGGAACAATGAAACAATCCCTTTACTGGTCACTGAACAGGAAGGGCTGATAACTCAGTGGACCTTTAAAAGAAAATTACTTACTCTCCTTCTCTTCCTGCTTTTAGAGAGTATGAGTATATTTCAAGCCTCTCACTTGTGAAAGGTGGACAGAAGACTGGGTTGCCCTTTCCTGAATTGGTGAAGGTTCCTGTTAACAGGTAAAACAAAACAAACAACAACAACAACAACAACAACCAAAAAAAAACAAAAACAAAAAACAAAAAAAAAGGGGGACAATCTGTTTCCTCTACTTTGTTTCCTTGACTAATTATGGGTGACTGAACACAATTAGTCTTGTATCTAATATTTGTTATCTCACTCACAAGGTGAGTTGGAGAAATCTAAGACCCTAGGTCCTTAGTGAATACTGGTTGAACTTCATGAATCCCAAGCAACTCTGCTAGCTTTTTGGAAAAGATGAAACCTGATAGAAGGATGAACACAATCCCTAGCATGGTTTATCCAAAGACATCTTTAAGTAGGGCTGGGCAGGACATGGCAGAGAAAATAGAAGGACCTATTCAGAAATGTTATTTTTATGAGAGCATTTTGTATTAAGTATTTCTTTTGTGTAAAGATATCTGGCATGTCCATTATTTAAATTGTACACTATGTACCTTTCTATTCTTCCTCTTTGTGGAGACCCTAAATTTGAGCCCAAACTTAAGGTGTAAGTAACCCAGAATAAGTATAACAAAATCTAACCCTCATTAGAAGAAAAAAACTCTACGAGCACTAAATACATTCACCCTATACATGAATTCAGAGAAAAGAGGATTGTAGTGGAGAGGAAGAGCACAGCACTTTAACCTTGGGCTCCACAATTTGGGTTTGATTTATTACCTGTATAATTATGGACAACTCAGATAACTTCTTTGGGCTTCATTTTCTTTATTTCTTTAAAGATGAGATTTTGACTAGATAGCCTCTTCCATTCCATTATTGATCTATGAAGTCCTAAGAACCCCATAAAGCCAAATCTGTGTTGGGTACATGGAGTGTGGATTCTAGTTCTTCACCAAATCAGGTAACCTTTGCCTGTGGAAATGGGCAAAGATTAGATTGAAACTTGTCCTAGTAACCGCTGTTACAACAATTCCAGTAAGTGGGTAATGATAAGCAGCCATTAGCCTAATTAGATTTTGTATCACATATCACATATCTGAGTTAGCATTTTCTGAGCCCCAAAATACTAGCGTGGATAAGGAAAGGGTGAAAAAATTAAGGCCATTCATTGAGAGCTCTTTTTCTCCCTCCCTCCCCCACTACCTTACCCAGATGCGTTCTACCATTATAAGGTGACCCTTCTCCTTATCAAGATAAATATTCTATTCCAACCCACTATTCTTTAGTCAATTGCTCCCTCCTTCATTTCTACTCTCTCACTAATCAATTATTCCTTGTCTATTGCTTCCTTATTGCCTACAAATACACTTGTCTTCCCCTTTCTCAAAAAAAACCTCATTTAATTCGTCTATTCCCTCTAGCTATTGCTTGAACCTTTCCGACTTTTTTTTTTCAGTGTGGCTAAACTTAAGAAGACCAACTAAAATAGGTGTCTCCAGTTCATTTACTCTCACTTTCATCATTATTCTCTGGAATCTGGCTTTTGTCCTCATCATTCAAACAAGTGTTTCTCCAGAGTTACTAATGATTTCTTAATTGCCAAGACTAATGATTATTCCAAAATCCTCACCCTTTTTTAAAAAATATATTTCAATATTTTTGGTTAAAGTTTTGAGTTTCAAATTCTATCCCTCCCTTTCTCCTTCCTGAAAGGGTAAGCAATCACTTATAAGCTATACATGTACAAATATATAAAAATTTCCATATTAGTCATTTTGAACAAGAAGACTTGAATTAAAGAAAAAAACTGAAAGAAAGAAAATGAAAAATAGCATGCCTCAGTCTATATTCAAATATCAGTTTTTTCTCTAGATATGCTTCAGCATTAGCTTTTAGGATTGTCTTGTATTGTCATTTACAGAGTAGTTAAATCATTCATAGTTCTTCATCAAACAATAGGACTGTTACTGTGTACATTTTCCTGGTTCTATTCATTTTATCATGCTTCAGATCAGGTAAATCTTTCCAAGTTTTTCTGAAATCATCTCCCTTGTCATTTCTTATAATACAATAATATTCCATTTTAATCATATACCACAATGGAAAATGCCATCTGCATCCAGAGAGAAAACTATAGATACTGAATGTGGATCAAAACATACTGTTTTTACTTTTTTGTGGGCTTTTTCTTTCTTGTGTTTTTTTTCCCCTTCTGATCTTATTTTTCTTTCACAACATGATTAATATGAAAATATGTTTTAAATGATTGTACATTCATAACCAATGTTGATTGCTTGCTGTCTGGGAGGGGGGAAGATAAGACAAGGAGGGAGAAAAAATTTGAAACTCAAAATTTTTTTAAAATAAATGTTAAAAACTATCTTTACATGTATTTGGAAAAATAAAATACTATTGAGGAAAAAAAGCAAACAATCATATACTACAGTTTGCTTAGCCATTCAAAACTTTGCTTTAATTTCTAATTCTTAGCCACCATACAAAGAGCTGCTATAAATATTGCTGTACAAATAGGTCCTTTTCCTTTTTTGGATTGTGTTTGGGATATAGCCCTAAGAACTGGTATTGCTGAATGAAATGGTATGCATGGTTTTATAATCTTTTGGGGCAGAGATGTAAATTGTTCTCCAAAATGGTTAAATCAGTTCACAACTCTACCAGCAGTGTATTAGTGTCCCAGTTTTCCCATATCCCCTCCATCAGACAACATGTTCCTTTTCTTTTCTTTTTCTTTTTTTTTTGGCCACATGAGTCAGTCTGATAGTATTGGTATCTCAGTGTTGTTTTAATTTGCATTTATCTAGTCAATACTATATAGTTTGGAGCATTTTTTCATTTAGTTATAGCTTTGATTTCTTTATTTAAAAACTGCCTTTTACCATTTATTAATACAATGACTTATTTTTATAAATTTGACTCAGTTCTCTATATATTTGAGAAATTTGGTCTTTATTGTTGCAAAATTTTTCTCCAGTTTTCTGCTTTCCTTATAAATTTGATTGCCTTGGTTTGGTTTATGCAAAACCTTTTTGATTTTATATAATTGAAATTATCTATCTATATCTTTTTGGGTCCTAAATTCTTCTCTTATCCATAAATCTAATAGATAAACTATTCCATGTTCTCTTAATTTGTTTATGGTATCACTCATTCTGTGTAAATTATGTACCCATTTTGACTTTATTAGACAATGTGAGATATTTGTCTGAATTTTGTTTCTACTATACTGTTTTCCAGTTTTCCCAGCAGATTTTGTCAGATAATGAGTTTTTGTTACAAAAGCTTGGGTCTTTGGCTTTATCATATATTAGATTAGTATAGTTATTTACTATAATGTAATTTGTATCTAATCTATTTCACTGATCTTCCATTCTATTTTTTAGACAGAAACAGACTATTTTGATAATTACCACTTTATGACACAGTTTGAAATCTGGTATCACTAGACTACTTTCTTTCACATTTTTTCCCCATTGATTTGCTCGATAACCTTTAGCTTTTATTCTTACAAATTAATTTTGCTACAAATGAGTTTTTCTAACTATAATTTTGATCGTTTGATTGGTATGGCAATGAATAAATAGATTAATTTAGGTAAAATTATCATTTTTATTATATTGACTTGGCTCACCCATGAGCAATTATTATTTTTCCAATTTTTTAGATCTTACTTTAACTGTGTTAAAAATGTTTAGTTGTGTTTATATAGTTCCTAGTTTTGTCTCAGCAGATAGACTCCCAAGTATTTTAGATTGTTTACATTTATATTAAATGATATTGCTCTTGATCATCACACAATATTGCTGACACTGTGAAAATATTTTTCTTCATTGACCCACACTTAACACCATATTCTAAGATAAAGTTGAAATGGGTTCATGATTTAGACATAAAGAGTAATATATAAGCAAATTAGAAGAACATAGGATAATTTACCTCTCAGATCTATGGAGAAGGAAGGAACTTGTGACCAAAGAAGAAGTGGAACTCATTACTTGAACACCAAATAGATAATTTTAATTATATTAAGTTAAAAAGTTTTTGTACAAACAAAATTAATGCAGACAAGATTAGAAGGGAAGCAATAAATTGGTGAATTTTCTTTTTTACATTCAAGGGTTCTGATAAAGGCTTCATTTCTAAAATATATAGAGAATTAACTCAAATTTATAAGAATTCAACCATTCTTCAATTGATAGTTAAAAGATATGAATAAACAATTTTTAGATGAAGAAATTAAAACCATATGAAAAGGTGCTCTCAATCACTATTGATCAGAGAAATGCAAATTAAGACAATTCTGAGATACCACTATACACCTCTTAGTTTGACTAGGATAACAGGAAAAGATAATGATGAATGTTGGAGGAGATGTGGGAAAATTGGGATACTTATGCTCTGTTGGTGGAATTGTGAAATGATCCCACTATTCTGGAGAGCAATTTGGAACTAGGTCCAAAGGGCTACCAAAATGTGTATACCCTTTGATCCAGCAGTATCTTTACTGAGTCTATACCCCAAAGAGATCATAAAAGATTGGAAAGGACCACATGTGCAAAAATATTTGTAACAGTTCTTTTGTAATGGCAAGGAACTGTAAATTGAATGTATGCCCAGTATTTGGGGAATGAATGAATAAATTATGGTATATTAACATTATGGAATATTATTGTTCTACTGGAAACTATCAGTAGGATGATTTCAGAAAGGCCTGAAGAGATTTACATGAAGTGATGCTATGTGAAGTGAGCAAAACCAAGAGAATTGTACATAGCAACAAGATTACTTAATGATCAATTCTGATGGACTTGGCTCTTTTCAACAATAAGGTGATTTAAGCCAATTCCAATATACTTGTGATGGAAAGTGCCATCCACATCCAGAGAGAATTGATAAATGGTCAGAGGATATAAACAGGTAATTTTAAGATGAAGAAATTAAAACCATTTATAGTCATATGAAAAAAAATGTTTTAACTCACTATTGTTTAGAGAAATCCAAATTAAAGCAACTCTGAGATACCACTTGCACCTACCAGATTGGCTAAAATAATAGGAAAAGATGATGATAAATGTTGGAGGGGATGTGGGAAAACTGGGACAATAATTCATTGTTGGTAGAGTTGTGAAATGACCCAACCATTATGGAGAGTAATGTGGAACTATGCTCAAAGGTCTATCAAACTACACTCCCTTTGATCCAAGAGTGTCACTACAGGGTCTGTATCCCAAAGAGATAATAAAAGAGGGAAAAGGACCCACATAAGTAAAAATATTGTAGCAACTTTTTTGTAGTGACAAGGATTTGAAAATTGAGTGAATGCCCCTCAGTGGCAAATGGCAATGAATGTCATGGAATCCTATTGTTTTTTAAGAAATGATGAGCAGGTTCATTTCAGAAAAGCCTTTGAAAGACTTACATGTACTAATGCTGACTAAGGTTGTGTCAACTTTTTAGTAACTATATCACATATCCAGTTTGTGTTCAATTATGACATCAAGTTCTTTTAACATGAAGTTTTGTTAACACAGGTTTCTCAAATTATAGATATTTTATTTTAAACTTATATGCTACTTCTTTGACCTTTGGAAAATCACTTTAAGGGGAGGAAGGAGACTTTGTTCCTTTATTTGTAAACCAAGGAGGCTGAATGAAATGATTTCTATGGCAGTTTCAAACTCCATGATCCTGTTCTCTAACCTTCTACATGCAGAATTTACACTTGTTCCACTTACATTTCCTCTTTTTATTTTTGATTTAATATTTCAGCCTTGTCCAGATCACTTCAAATCTTGATTCTGTCATCAATCACATTAGCTATACCTTCCAAATTTGTATCCAATCCAAATTAAAAAGCAAATTTTCTATGTCTTCATCCAAGTCATTGATAAAAATGTTCAACAGAATAAGTCCAAGGACAAAAAAGCCTGTGAAAAGAGAGAGAATTCCTTCTGGGTTGATTCAGGGCCATTAATCAATACTTTGAGGGCATAGTTGACTTATTCTATGAAATAGTGGAAGCAATATAGATACTTATGAACACAAGCCACTCTAAAGTATCAGCAAGTGGCAGGAAGAACAGAAGATCGCCTCCTGCCATTTCCCTTATGTTGTCTAGTTACTGTTAATTGGTCCTTCCAATTAAAAAATATCTATATAAAGCCACCACTGTTTTGACTATGGTTATCTAACTAGCTTTGAACCATCTCAGAACATTATTATTTAATCCATATTTCACCATCATGTCCATAAATATACCGTAGGAAACTCAATTTATTCATTTATTTAAGAGAAGTATACCATCTGCACAGAATTTACTTGATCTATCAATGTAAGACTATTTGAGAGACAGAAGGAAAGTGGAGGGGGGAAAATGAAGTTAACTTGGTATGACTGGTTCTTAAAGAAGGCATTCTAATATCCAACTTATTCTTTCCTAAATGTTTCTATAATTTCTATTTATAAAGAGAGCTAATTAGGGGGGAGCTAGATCATATGGCATTCTTCTAATCAATGTGGTAGGATTATTGGGCATGTACTTTTGTCTGAAGAAGGGCACCTTCAATGAAGCTTGACAGGAGAGCACTCATCTGATTATTCCCCATTTTGATCATTAGTTGACCAAGGTCCAGAACAGATATCAAAAGAACTATCCCATAGTTCATAAGAGTGGATTGTAAAAAGCTTCCATGCTTTTTAAAATATTTTATTTTCTCTTTGTTGACTTTTAGATCTGAATGAAACAAGAAATAAAAGGAAATTTCTCTCAGTCCTCCCTCTCCAAGAAATTAATATTATCATTTGCAGCAGGCCAGTCCTTCGTTTGACCCAGTGGGTTTGAAAATGGAATTCCTAAACACTGAGTTCCTGATTTCCTTCTGTCTTTCCATTTCAATTTCTGAGGCTAGCTCAGAAACTGGCAATCGAGAAAAAAAAGACAGTTCCAATACTGGCTTTTATCTTGTGTAATCCTTGGAAAAGTCCCAAGATTAAGAGTCTGAGTCAGTTTTCTATTATGAGATTTTAAATGCACACTTCTTGAAAAAAAGAACAAAGACAGCACCAACAAAATCACCTTGAAATTGAGGGACTAAAGCAATACCATCAAGGGCAAGGAACTTTAGCCTTTGATTAATCATCTAAGCTATTCAAATGGCACAGATTTGAGGTACATGGGAAGTATTTGTTCAACAGTTCAAACAAAAATCTGATTCTTGTTGATTGGTGACCAATAGGTTCCAGGGCAAGTCCCATTTGGTCACTGCTTGGGTCCTAATTGACTCAGATTGAATGTAAATAGCAATCATCTCTGCTTTGACCAGAAGACCCTGAGAGTCTTCCTCTTCCAGATTCATTTATTTATTTACTTAGTTTTTTTTTTTTATACATTGGACATTTCTGAGAGGTGATCCAATTAACTATATATGGGGATAGGTTGGACATACCTAAGCTTCACATTACAATTTTCCCTGACATTTTTTATTCTAGTGAAGGCAGAACCAAAGAAGACTATCAACTCTATTTGTATTTAAGTCCCCAGGATTGAACCTGATTCATGTGAGTTAAGCAGTTCTTTGAAGGAAAACCATGCAGATCCCATCAGGGATCTAAAGAGTTCATTTCCACTTAATTCCAAATGCTTAATCCTTTTTAAGGAACCCAATGCATCTTAAGAATAGGCTATTAGGTCTGATGACTAAAGTCATTTGCAACTTTGGATAGAGTATTTTAATTTGAATGATTGAGCTCAGAAGACAGACTGTAAGAGGGTTTAGAATCAAGTGATAAGAGAGGAAGTTTAAGTACAAATTTTAGAGTACTTTCTTAAGGAGTTTATCCACAAAAGAAAGGAAAGTAATGACAATAGCTAACAAAGCTGGTCAGATCAAGTGAGGGATTTGTATGATTGGGGACACAGGGGAATGTTTATAGACAGCAGGAAGACATCAAAGATTAATGAACGAGTAGGGTAATAAAGAGGATAATCTACTGCAGAAGACTGGATGAAATAGGATTAAAGATACATATAGAGGATATGTGTATGCCTTGACATGGAGAAGGGCCATGTCTTCATGTAAAAGTGTCTCAATCTTTTACAGTCAGATATGGAATCCCATTACTTTATTAAAAGTACTCTCTTCCAAGTTACTATGTCTTAGTTTCTAAATTCAGTGACCTTCTTTTTGACTTCTCCAGATCATTTGATACAATTAGCCACCCATTCTTCCAGAATACTTTCTTATTCTTTGACTTCTGTAACAATATTCACTTTTTTCATCCTGTAAATGATTGAAAAGGCATTTATTATGTGCCAAATTCTGTGTTAAACAGTGTGTGTGTGTGTGTGTGTGTGTGTGTATTTATATGTGAGAGACAACACTGCTTACTTTTCAAGAAACATTAGGGAAGACAATACATATAGAAGAGAAATGACCAAGTAGGTGTATTTTCTTTTGGAAAATTTTAGGGTTTGTGAACAGTCATAGGAAAGTAGACAGTACAAGAAAGTTAAGGGTAAAAAATAAGGGAAGGGGAAGCAGGTAGCTAGAGGACAACTATTAAAAATATGGTAAGGTAGGAAAGGGAAACGTGCTGGGGAGTACCTAGATATATTGGGCCACGTGAGACATTTCCTGATTAGAACAATTCCTGTGACTGTAATCACATAACTGAAGGAGTTAAGTTCTCAAGGAATGTTTTCTGACTCAGCATCAAGACAGCTGTAGAGAAAATGACTAAATAGCCATTTGACAGTTCCTTCTAAGACTTATTTGGTGGATCATCATCCATTTCTACCCTTAAAGATAGATGGTTCCCCCTCCACCCTCCAGCTCTGTGAGGCCCTTCCTCTTTCCCCACTCTCTCTTTTGGTGATTATATCAGTTCCTATGGATTCAATTACAGCAGGGTTTCTTAAACTTTTCCCACTTATGAACCCTTTTTGCTCAAGAAATTTCTATGTGACCCAGAGCATATAGGTATATAACATAGGTATACAGATCAAACGTTTATTGTTAATAAACCATAATTTAATCACACACACACACACACACACACATATTCAGTTACAAGATCCCACATGGGATAGAAAACCACAATTTAAGAAGTTGGAAATTACCTTATTTCCAAATCACTGTATTCAGCTTTAATCTCTATATCACTAACTACTTGCTCAATATCTATATCTGAATATGTTAGCATCATCTCAAATGCAATATGCCAAAAAACGGAATTCATTATGTTTTCTCAAAGTCCAGCCTTCCTACCAATTTATTTATTTTTTTGAGCCTACTACCAACCTCTAAACCACCTAATTTTACAACAACCTCTGACTCATCCTTGAATTTCAATGCCAAACAATAAATTTTTCAAGCAGTCAGGAAAAAAATACTTTAACTATGAAGGAAAGTCAATTCTAGTATACAAAGACTATTCCATTTTTACAAGATATTAGAGATGATATTTACAAAAAGAAAAAAAAAAGCTTAAAGTACACAAAAAAATAGAATATCCTATAAAACTAAATCTAATCATTAGTGGAAAAAAGATAAATTTTCAAAAAATTATTCATTGTGCCCATATTACACATGTATTTGTTTTCTCTTGTATTTTAATGTAAATTCCTTGAGAGTAAGGATTGTGTGTGTGTGTGAGAGAGACAGAGTGTTTCCTGTATTTGTATATACAGTGATGCCAGGCACTTAGCAAGTATTTAATAAATATTTGCTAATGGATTGAGTGAAAAGAGAATCATTTTAATAATTCCTGTAAAAGAAGTCTGATGTGAATAGATTATTTGGCTATTTTACATTCCAAATAAGTGAAACGCAAGATAAGTAAATAAGTACACTTATCAAGAGAATAACTAAATCAATATTCTCATTGTTTTAAAATATTGCTGTTAAAAAAATAATTCAAATTGAATGGTTAAAAAATTAAACAAAGAGGACCATCAAGGGAAAAAAAGAATTTAAAGCACTAAAAATTTAAAGATAATTTAGTCTCAGTCTAAGGGAATGAATAAGAACTGAATTAAAATTACATAGACTAAATGCCATGCTAATTTATAAAGAAAATAATATCTTTGCGGGGTAAAATACAATGGAAGTTGTTTAAAGGAGGTGAGAAGAAGAAAGAATTGGAGTCACTTAAAATATATCACTTAATATGGACATGAAAGAGAAAGGAAAATAGTTTCTTAGGTCACTCAACAAGACTGAGGAATTATGAGAGAGAAGGAGATTATAGGAATCTGGATTTACCCTAAAAAATTAAAAAAAAAAAAATTCCGTGAAAGGAATTTCCCATTAAGGGAATCTTACAAAGGGTTTCATCTGGGGAAAATGGGCACTGTTAAAGGCTGTATTTTCTTTTCTTTAAAAAAAAAAAAATATTAATTTTTTCCAGGTACATATATATTATATGTGAATATACACAACCACACATTCATTTAAAAAAAAAAAAAAAACACTTTCTTATGAATCATTTTGGGAGAGAAAAGTCAGAATAAAAAGGGAAAAGCATGAGAGAGAAAAAGCAGACAAAGGGGATAAAAAGGAAATAGGATGTGTTGATTTACATTCAGTCTCCATAGTTCTCTCCTTGGATGCAGTTGGCATTTCCCATCCAAAGTTTATTGGGATTGCCTTGATCACTGAACAACTGAGAAAAATCAAGTCTTTCAAAGTTGATCATTGCACAATCTTGCTTTTACTCTGTACAATGTATTCCTGGTTCTGCTTGTTTCAGCATTAGTTTGTGTAAATCTTTCCAGGTCTTTCTAAAATCAGCTTGTTCATCATTTTTTATATAACAATAATATTCCATTACTTTCTTATTCAACCATTCCCCAACTGATTAGCATCTGCTCATTTTAAAGATTATATTTTCCATAACTATCACCCTCTAAAAGCAGTAATGTTTAGATTAATGGGGGAGGCCAGTGAAATAGGTTGAACCAAACTAGATTCAGAGATAGGCCAACCTATTCTTTTCTTTCTGGAGAGGAAAATGCTTTTCTATCCATCTGTGTGGAGAAATCTCTCCACCAATGAACATCTTGAACTTGTCTGCAACTTAAAAAATCACAGGGCTAAAAGTGACATACCCACAGACATACAGTTTGTACATGTCATAAGCAAATTTTGGACCTAGGTTTTCTGGACTTTGAGGCTAGAACCCTATCTACTCTATCCTACTGTCTCTTGGGAGTTTTAATAGTGAATTTAAATCCAGAGACTTAACATTGTGAACATTTTAACAAGTATACCTTTGCATTGTAACCAGCAGGTGGTGATATCTGGCAAAGTTGGAAATATAGGTAGAAAATGAGAATGAAAGAAAGAGGAACTCCCTCCAAGTCACCACCTTTGGAATAAGATTTTAATCTTTTCCAACTCCTCCCTTAAGTAGACCCTGGAGATATTCCTGACTGTCCCAATCAAACTTGGGTTCTCTCCCTCACCTGGGGCCAGAAGCTTCAAAGGGAAAAGAAACAATAGGTCGAAAGTGAACTTGTCTTAGACTACCAGAGAAAAGTTTGCCCAGACTGGTTTTACATCCTAATATCACCTCAATCTATTTAAACACCACTCAGTAGTCTATGTAAATAAATAAACTTAATTCAAGTGGTTAGTCTCTAAATCCCTAACTCTCTAAAATTTAGGAGTTTGTAAGAAATATCAGGTCAGTAGGTAGTGCCGATCCAGGAGTTAGGAGGATTTATCTTCCTGAGTTCAAATCTGGTCTTAGATACTTACTAGCTGAACAAGTCACTTAAACCTATTTGCCTCAGTTTCCTCATCTGTAAAATAAGCTGAAGAGGGAAATGGCAAACCACTCTAGTTTCTTTGCCAATAAAACCCCAAATGGAGTCAGAAAGAGCCAGACGCAACTAAACAACTGAACAACAAAAAAAGAGATATTAATAAAATCAAACTCTGCTATAGCCAGAGCTCCCAAATTAGTATGAAAAAGAACCTTAGCAATTTTAAATGGATATTCAAACCTTTGTCCTAAGAAATTCTTTACACTACAAGCCATTAAAAAAAAAAAAAATTACTGCTTCTTGTATTCTCTCTTTTAACAATTGATAAAGCCTTAATCAGATGGAAGTTATGACTAAAAATTTTATGGAAAAGATGTAATTTTATATAGGGGGGAAAAACAACCATCAGAAACAGTATAAGGGGGGGGAAAAGAAATTTGGAAGTTAATTTCTCAGCAAAAAAAGGAAGAAATTAAGTACTCATTGGCTTTTCACAGATCACTAGAAACAGCAACAATTAGTGAGCTTCAGTCTGTATAACAGTTAGATCACCAGAGATTTGTTGTTGTTTTGAAGTAAACAGAGGCTATGGCCACTGGAGCCAAGTTTGCAACTCCCAAACTCTAGATTCTGAACTTAACATTGCTAGATACCTTTAGGGGCTTCTCTCTCTAGACAAACAATATATGGTTCCTGCCAAGCTGAAATAAAACTTTATGCCTAACTACCTGAGCTTCATCTCCTCTCAGTTGGTGTACACATTCCCACAAGAGTCTCCCTCCCAGAGCAGGAAAAAAGAATATTATTTCTTCTGAACTACAATTTCCAGAATTCACACATCTAAATTGCATGAATTTTCCTTGCCCTTGGGGAAGTTGGTCCAAATACCCAGTTACACTATGTTTAATGAAAATCCATTAAACAAATGAGAAAATTAACGGGAGTGTTAAATGTTTAGCTTGATGACAGAACTATTGAAAATTCATAAACTGTATGTTCTAATCCTAGCACTTTCACTAACTTACCGTCAGAGCCTGAGTCAACTAGCCACCGTATGAGTTAGTTTTTTTTTTTTTTCCCAAATCTCTATTATCTTCATCTCTTTTATAATCTTCTTGATACTTAGGATGAATTATGTTAATGGTGGTGAGATGGGGAGAATGAGTTCTCTCACTTTCTCCTCCTTTTTTTTTCTCCTTATTCCTTTCCCTGTTCCTCCCTCTGGACCTCTTTCTTTTCAATGTTATATAAATCAATAGAAGACAAAAGAAATCTGTAAACCAAATGCTCAGCCATGGTTTAAGTTTAAAACCATTTTGTTATATTGTGGTTCAATGCCCCAAGCTTGCCAAAGATTTATGACTGATTTGGGTCCCAAAGATAGCTTTGGTTAGATTTGTTCTAGCTCTCCTAGTCTAAGAAAAGATAGGATATAAAGGAAAAGTGCTATTATACTTCAAAAAAAAAAAAAAAAAAAAAAGCTATGTTTTTCCAAATATATATAGAAAATATCCACCCACAGAGTGTTGAGTTGTTTGCTGTTTTGGTAGGGCTGGCAGTCAATGTCACACTCTCTGATCCCTTGAAAGCATACAGGCTGCCATTCCCTTGAAGGATACTGTCATTACCTGTCAATTCACATTAGACAAGTATGGTATTTGGTAACAATTTATCTCCTTTAAGGTGATTTAGTTATTTTCTACTGAGATTATACTCCAGGATGTCATTATTTTTGTCCTGTCAACCCCATTATTTTTATTGTTAGAAAATGTTGTCATTCATTTTCACTTATAATCCATCTCTCTGGGAAGAGATTGCATTAATACTTCTGTGGGAGCTAAAAGCTTCTTTACTATATCAGGGGACATTTAAACAAGAATTCTGCTCACACCACTTTGAAAATGCAATTACTAATGAAAAAGAAAAATGCCACAAGATGAGCATCTTAGGGGGAGAAAATGTCAGTAATGTTTAGTGAGTTGAGTTTTTAAGAAAGGAAAAACAGAATACTCACAACTATTCAATTATAGCACATTACAATGATCCAACCATTCTGGAGAGCAATCTGGAACTATATATATATATATATATATATATATATATATATATATATATATATATATGTAGTTAGGCTATAAAACTATGCATACCCTTTGACCCAGTAGTGCCATTACTGAGTCTATATCCCAAGGAAATATTAAAGAAGGGAAAAATGCTTGTAACAGCTCTTTTTGTGGTAGCAAAGAATTAGAAAATAAGTAGATGCCCATCAATTGGGGAATGGCTAAACAAGTTGTGGTATATGAAGAATACTATTGTTCTATAAAAAATGGTGAACAAGCTGATTTTAGAAAAGATCTGGAAAGATTTACATGAACTGATGCTAAAAAAGAACAAGCAGAAACAAGAATACATTGTACACAGTATTAGCAAGAATGTGAAATGATCAACTTTGAAAGACTTGGTTCTTTTCAGTGGTTCAGTGATGTAAAGCCATTCCAATAGACTTTGGACAGAAAATGCCATCTGTATCAAGAAAAAGAACTAAGGAGACTGAAATGTAAATCAACACATGCTTTGTTCACTTCTTTTTTTTCCTGGGTCTTTTTTTTTTAATCTCTCCTATGTTTTTGTTTTCCCTTTTGCTCTGATTTTCTCTTCCAACATGATTCATAATGTATATTAAAAATGAATAAATTTACTAGGAAAAAAACTTTTTAAAATTATAGCACATTGACCTGTTGGATTACTGTATCAAGACTTAGAAATTGAGAGACATTCAGTTAAAAAAAAAAGCAGTTTAAATGTCCTGCTTAGAATATATAGAATAACAGATCCTTGATACAGAAAGGTGTTGGAAAAACTTAGGGATAACATTTTCTAAAGTACGGAATAATTGAGGCCATCTTACGATCTTTTATATAGGAAGCATTTCAAGATGCAAAATTGTATAATGGCTAAAAAATTTGGTTAATTCTTAAGTAATATCAAGTTAAGTGTTTGATAGAATATGTAGCTAGGATTTGATCCTTCTGAATAACTCTATAACATGTTAGATGAATCATACTCACTGATTATATCTTTTCTATATTTGATGAATTTATTAATTTCCATGAATTTGAAAACTTAACTCTTGTACTTGACTGACTCTTCATTCTATTGTTGTTACTCTTTCTGTTAACTTTTCTTACTTTATTTTTCAATTAAAAAGCATTTATTTTGTCTTCTTCTCACCCTGAATTTAAAAACAAAACAAAACAAAAAACTTTAAAGCAAATACACATAGTCAAGCAAAAAGAAAGTTCTACATTGTTCATATCCAAAACTATATATCTCAATCTGTACCTGAGTCCATCACTTCTCTTTCAGGAAATTGGTAGCATCTATCATTCTCTGTCCTCTGGAAATAAGATTAGTCTTTGTAATGATGCAAGATATTAAAGTTTTTCAAAGTTATGTGTCCTTATAATATTGATGTTACATTGTATAAATTATTTCCTGCTTCTGCTTGGTTCACTCTTTATTAATTCATAAAAGGCTTCTAAAGTTTTTCTACAACTCTTTTATTATTTCTTATGACAAAATAGTATTCTGTTATATTTACATACCATAATTTGACATTCCCTAATTGAATTGGTTCCTCCTTAGTTTACAGTTCTTTGCATCATAAAGGATCTTTCTTTGATCTATTTGAAGTTTAGAACTACTATGGATGGGTCAAAAAAGAGGAAAAGTTTATTAATTTTTGGAGTATGCTTCCAAATTACTTTAAATAATGACTAGCGCAGTTAATAGCTCATTTTGTAAAAGAAAGAACTCCTCAAAAAGCAGAATTGTCCAAATGGAAAAAGAAATACAAAATCTCACTAAACAAAATAATTTCTTAAAAATTAAAATTAGTCAAGTCAAAGCTAATGTCTCCATAAAACATGGAACTCGAAATTTTAAAAGAATGTTAAATATAAATGAACTTTTAAATTTTTATATCATTTTATATTTAATTAACAGTAGGAAATCAAGGATTCTCTAGTTTAAAATCCTACTTTTAGCGGTTTAATAATTTTGAAAACTTTTCAATCATAAAAAGAGCTATCAGTCACAGTTTCCTCATCTATAAAATAAGTTGTCCCTTTCAGATGTAATTTTGTAATTCCATGATCTTTGACTTGTAACCAAAATGTTATGCAATCTTTTAAATTTTCTTAATTTCTCCTTCACCTCTAGTTGTCTCTGGAAGCACAACTTAGAGTCAGTGATTCCTCTGAATATATTTAAATATTGTGATTTCAGCCACAAGGCTACTCCACTAATCCAAATTACAATCCCACTATAGCATGATATACAATCTTGAAAAATTATTATGGCAAACAAAAAAATCCTGACTGCAGTCAATCCAAACTTAGATAGGCAAGTCTAACATCACCCCCCCCCCCAAAAAAAAAAAGCAGTCTTGTTCCAGACCCTCAAATGGAGCCTAACTTACTAAAAATTTTGCCCAATTGATATAGTTCTCATAAAACCAAGGTCACTGTGAAAGAACATTACCAATTCACTCCTTTGTGGAAGTCCACATACTGCACATTACATATTGCACATATTTTCAGATTCTTCCAATGAATGTATTTATCATTTACGTAGTTTTTTTCCCCTTTATTATAAACGCAAAGCTTCAACTATTGGTATTTTGGTTAATTATTTATATAAAAGCCTTTGTCTAAATCATTTTGTTACTTTATGAATAGTGATAGCAAAACAGCATGGTATAAAGAATAGACAGCTTACCTCATTCAGGAAAACATAGATTCAAGTCTTACTTTTGATGTAAATTGGTTGGTTGGCCCTGGGCATATCATTTAAACTCATTTTTCCCACAAATTTCTAAGATGATAAGCTGTGGAGCATGTTTGAGGAATCTTTTCTAAAAGAGCTTCCCTTTGGAAGTTTTCTTCTAATGCAATCACTTTTGTTAGTATCATTGAATCATTTCAGTCATCCAATTCTTCATGACCTATTTAAAATTTTCTTGGTAAAGATATCCAAGTGGTTTGCCATTTCCTTCTCCAATTCTCTTTATACAGTAGGAACTGAGGCAAACACAGTCCTTGCCCAGACACACAGTTAGTTGAATCTTCCTGATTTCAAGCCCAGTGCTCTATCCACTGTGCCTCCTAGAAGTCCTGGGGAAATAAACTGACCAAAAATTAGCTGCTTTTTGTTATGTTGTTCATTTGTGTCGAGTGTATCTGATTCTTTATTACCCCTTTTGGGATTTTTTTGACAGAGACACTGGAATGATTTGCCATTTCCTTTTCCAACTCATTTTACAGATAAGGAAACTGAGACAAAGAGTGACTTGCCCAGGGTCACACAGCTAGTTAGTATCTGAGATGGAACTTGAACTCTTGTAGATGATAGAGCTTCCTTATAGAGGAGCTGCACCATCTGGCCACCCCTGCAATCACTGATCTGTTCTTTTTAAAATAAAAACAAAACCTGATACTTTCCCACTTTACCACTTTTTACCATCCCAAGGCTTTGAATTCTCACTAGCTGATTGATAAGTGGGAAAATTTAGAGGAATGAGTAATTTACCTGCCCACAATATTTTGGGCTGGTAGTGGATTGCCTTTGAAAAAGCAGTAGTGTAGGCTTCTTTTATGCAAGTTTCATTTACCTATCTGGAACAATGACTAAACAACCTATTTTGCCAATCCTGAATAACTCATCTAGTTGTCCCCAAATATACTAATATTGTGGATAGATTAATTCTTATATAAATAATGAATAGTTCTGATTTCCAATCCCAAAACCATTTCTTGGGGATTGGGAAAAGCAGTAGAAATGCACTAAGGACACCACTCACCTGGTATTATAAGATGTTTGCTTGCATGTGCAGAATTTCTATACAGTCACTATGGTTTGCAGGTCACATTATCTTTTGAGAGTGCAATCTGCTTGAAAGTTAAGGCCATTCTTACATAGATCAACAGTCCCAGGCTGAAAATTAAAAAAAAAAAAAAAAAAAAACTTTAGCCAAGCTAAGTTTTTTTTTTTTTAAACATCCTAATAACCATGACAGCATACAATGTATTATTTTAAATGTTATGCTTTAACCATTAGTTAACATGGTTTGTAACATGCTTATCAAAAATGCTTGAATCAACTGTAACCAATCAACTGATTGAATTTCCCCTGCTGGTCTTCCAGCCAATCAAGGAGGAAAAATGATTGTTTAGCATTCTCCTATTGACTAAATTGGATATTTAAATGTGAAGAGCACAATGATAAGCACTAAATGATGCAAACAAATTTATCTACCTAATATACTCTCCACTTAAAATGTAGATGTTTTGTTTACAAAACAACAACAACAACAACTGGACAGTGATTTTCCAGGATGTAGTAACTATATAGTCTATAGAAGTATTAAATATAAGAAATCCCACAGAACAAAATATATATAACAATACACAACTCAGTTATGATTTCTATAACTGATATCTTCCTTTTTGGTAGATTTAGTGTTAGAATGCCATGAGAGAATGTCATGGGTGTAATGTATATTTATTTCAGGAAAACATTTTTCTGACATTTTTGTGGACAAGATGGAGAAATGTAGACTGGATAATAATAGTCATTGGATTTACAACTTGTGGGGAAAAAATGCCCCCAAAAATGTTCATTTGATGTTTAATATTAAACTGATTTCTAATGGCCTACTAATTTGTAATTTGCCATTTTTATGAATTATTTTCAAAGAGACCTATGGAGCAGATCTATCAAATCTATGAATGACAAAATTCTTCAAGGGATAAAAGCTGGAAGATAGAATTGAGATTCAAATATGTCCAGAATGAGCTGAAGCCAGTTTTGAAAGAAAAGTATCAAAAAAGGCAGAGGTGGTGGGATAACCTTTTAGAAGAAAAAAAAAAGAAGAAAAGTAGGATCAGAGTGACAGCATAGAAAAGGATTCTGTTCTGTCTTCCAAAGGTAATAAAGTAAGTAGCCTCAAAGCCAGGAAGAGCTGAGTTTAAGTGCTATTTCTAACATATCACTTAAACTCAGGCAGTTCCTTAACTTAATAAGCAGCTTTGGTAGAAGTTTCCTTGCAGTTCCCTATGCCAATGGAATCATAGATACAGTCCCTATCTATTTCTCTACCAAAGAGAATGATTTTTGAACTGGGAAGTGTTGGATTTAAGAAAAAAAAAGGTTAAAAAAAAAGTTGCCCACAGTATGCCTATGATAAGTAAAGTGATAGTAAACAGAGAATTTGCCTTCCCTAAGGGAGTTTTTCACTAGACCCAAACAAATAAGTTTGTCAGAATCCTGAAAGAATAAGTGGTTGGATTATACATGGCAACAACAAAATTATATGATGATCAATTCTGATGGATGTGGCTCTCTTCAACATTGAGATGATTCAAACCACTTCCAATTGTTCAATAATGAAGAGAGTCAGCTACACCCAGAGAGAGAACTAGGGGAAAAGAGTACGGACCACAACATAGCATTTCCACACTTTCTGTTATTGTTTGCTTGCATTTTTGTTTTATTTCTCAGGTTTTTTTCTTTCTTTCTAGATCTGATTTTTCTTGTGCAGCAAGATAACTGTATAAATATGTATACATATATTGGATTTAACATACACTTTAACATATTTTAAATATATTGAACTATCTAGGGGAGGGGATGGAGGGAAGGAGGGGAAAAGTTAGAACAGAAGGTTTTGCAAGGGCCAATGTTGAAAAATTGCCCATGCATATGTTTTGTAAATAAAAAGCTATTATAATAATAATAATAAATTTAAAAATAAAAAGAATAAGTGATTGTGACTTTTGATATGCTATAATACATCTTTCAAGGACTGTGAAAAATAGGTGAGATATCAGAGGACTAGAAAAGGAAAAATGCCATTATAATGCATTTAAAGGGTAGAATCCACAAGTTCTGGGCTGGTGAATTTCCCTTTGCTTCCTGGAAAAACTGTAGAATTTATTATGAAAGAACTGGTTAATGAGTATTTAGAAGGATAAATAGTAACCACTCCAAACCAGGATAGTTTTGAGACCAATTCAAGTCAGATTTTAACTTCATTTCCTTTTTTGATAGGATTATGAGTTTGATAGATGATAGTTATGTGTAGATTTCAATAATGTAAATCAATGAGTCAAATCAGCATGCACTTATTAAGCTTTTACTATGTGTCAGGCATTATGCTTCTAAGCTAAGAATAAGCAAAAAGACAGTTCCCTACTTATAATGAGTCTACATTCTAATGGAGGAAGACAATATGTAAAAAGAAGCTTAAGGGAGAAGGTTTGCAAGCAGAAAGTCCAAGTCTTAAAAGAGAAGTGGAGCCCAGAAGTATGACCCTAGCTGATGACATGCATGATCTGGATGTTTCTTTAAAACTCTAGATTCTAAAAAGAACCAGTCTATTTTGGAGAGGGGAAGAGAAAGGAGTAGAATATGTTCTAGTAGAGACAGAATTAATTTTAAGGTCAATAAATTTCTGTGACAAGTTAGAAAAAATCTGAAAAGTCAGAGTAAATGTGGAGAGAATAATGACAAGGCTAGACTGGGTGTTTTCCTTAAAAGTGGAAATTCATTTGACAAAATCTCTCATATATCCTTGAGTATAAGATGAAGAGATGTGATTTGGATGACAGTATAGGGGAGTGGCTTCAGAATTGGTTGAGTAGCCTGACCCTAAGTGTAGTCATTAACTGTTGGATGCAAACTTGAAGAGAGGTTTCTATTGGCCTGTCCCAAGGATCTGTCCTTGACCCATTTTAATCAATGGTTTCATTGAAGATATAGATGACATGCTTACAAAATTTACTGGTGAAAGCTGAGACACACTGATCAAGTCAGGATCCATAAAATCAAAATAAGCTAGAACTATGAGCTAAATAATAATAACTAGCATTTAAATAGAATTTTTAGCTTGAAAAGCAAGTTGCAAATGTTATCTTATTTGACCCTTTCAACAACCTATGATGTTAGAGCTATTCGAAAAAATAGCTCTTTTTACAGATGAAAAAACTGCATCTGAGAGGTCCCACAGCTAATGTTTGAGAAAGGATTTGAATTCATATCTTACTAACTCCCAATGGAGCCACCTCCATGCCTCAAAATCTAAAAGGAAACGCATTTGGGATAAAATATCTGAATATTTCAGGAACTATTAGTTCAATGTGAGTCACCACTGTCCATAATGTGATCTTGTAAGCTTTACAGAAATCATAGTCAAGATAGAATTTATTATCTTTCCCTCTAAAACCTTTCCTCTACTTCCTATCTTCCCTATTAATGTAGAGAGCAATACTATTCACCCTGTCTCTCAAGGCAACCAACTTAGGAGTCATCTTGGATGCCTCATTATCTCTTTCCCACCACTATACTCAATCTGTGGCTAAGACCTGTCATTTGGATCCAACCTCTCTCAAATATATGCTTTTCACTCCAAAAATCCTGTCGCCCATGTAGGGCACCCTGCAACAAAAGATTTGCAGGCTACTTTAACAGTCTACTAGTGAGTCTGCCTATTTCAAATTTCTATCCACTCCAATCCATTATCTATTCAGCCTCTAAAGAAATTTTCCTAAAATACAGGTCTGATCATGTCACTCACACACACACTCACTATACTCCAGTGGTTTCTTATTTCCTCCAAAAGCAAATACAAAATATCCTATTTGGCATTCAAAATCCTTCATAAATTAGCCTCCTCCTACCTTTACAATCTTCTTACATTTACACTCCCCACAAAGTACTCTTAGATCCAATGACACTGACTTCCTAGATGTGCCACAAATAAGAAATTCCAACTCTTGTTGGAATGGCTCCAGCCATTTCTCTGGCTATTCCCTAGGATTTTTTTTTTTTTTTTTTTTTTTTTTTTTTTTTTTTTTTTTTTTTTGCCTCTTTTTGTGTTCCCAGTGCTTAGCATAGTGCTGGCACATAGATAGCATTTAATAGATGTTTCTTGAATGGAATTGTTTTAAAGGACACATAAAATAGCCTCCCTACCCTAAACTCTTGTCAAATCACCTCTGGAATGTTGTGTTCACTTCTAGATGTTGTGTTTTAGGAAAGACAAGGACAAACTAGAAAACATGCAAAAACTGGTGGTGACCCAAATGGCAGGAACTGGAGATCATACCATATGATAAAGTGATTCAGAATATTTAGCTTTAAAAAAGAGAAGATTTTAGAGGAACAGATACAGGTTTGACTGGATAGAGTCTAAAATCCCCTCTAATTTTGAGATTCTGTAAGGATGGGGGAAATCTAGTTTAACAACTCTTTTGGCACCAAAACCAGAAGGTTTCAGTTGACTGCAAGTGCATTGTGAGCAGACATGGATGCCAGGAACCAAACGTAATCTTAGGCTTTGTTAATAGAATGTCTAGGTCAAAGGAGATAAAAGTCTCATGCTAGTTAGAACACATCTGGAATATGATGAGTTGATACAATGTTTTGAGAGGCACGTTGCAACTTGGAATTGTGTCCAAAAGTAGATGACAGGATGATAGAAAGTCTGGAAACCATTTCATTTGAAGAACAGTTGAAGAAACACAAGGACTATATAGCTGAAGAGACAAGAAGACTTGTGCAGGGAGAATCATGCTCACTGTCTTCAAATAGTTGATGGGCTAGTCTATGGAAAACAGATTAGAAAGTATATAGAAAGGTATTGCTCATATAGAAATGCTACCAAAGCATGGTAAGGTCTACAAAGTACTTTCCCCACAACAAATCTATAAGATAGGTAGAGATAGTATTTTTGTCCCCATCTTAGAAATGAGGAAATTGAAACTGTGTAGATTAAGTGACTTGCCAATGATTGTACAACTGGTAAGTAGCAGTAATAAGATTTGAAAGTACATCTCCTGGCTTCAACTATATCCATTATAATACATTCTTTTTCAGGCACACCAAAAAATAAAACTAATGACAAGGGATAGAAGTCCCAGAAAATCAGATATCATTTCAATATAAGGAATATTTGGTAAGAATAAAAGCTACCAAAAAAAATCAAATGGGTTACTTTGTGAGACAATGAACTTTTAGTCAAGAAGAAGCTGAATGACTGCTACTCGGAGACATAATTGGGGAATTTGTGTATTAATATTAATAGCTAATATTTACAGAGTATTTTAATGATGAGAGGCTTTACTATCTCATTTCTAAGGTTCTTTCCAACTTTAAGTTTTTGATTCTGTTTTATGTCTTTCCTTACATGATAAAATAGTACTTAGACAATATATACTTAATATAAAGACCTAAAAGTCCAAAGAGCATTTTGGTTTTTATTTAAAGGTAATTTTCACAATTTTCTAGTAGCAAGAAAAATAATTGTGTTGACCTTCTTTTAAAGGTTCCTATCTTCATAACTATCAGCATTCATTGAATTAAATACAAATACAATAGGACATATAGTTCTTATGGAAGTTAGAACAGATCTGAGGAGCAAAAAGAAAAAAAATTCTCTCATAGAAAATGCTTATGAAAATTATCTATCATACCAAGAAAATAAACACATTATATCTTAGTGAATGTGGGGTTACACATACACATACATACACACACATACTTTAAGTAAAGGAGAAATTATGAGGGAATAAAAGCAGATGAAAAGATATACCAATACATTTCTAATCTCAGTCAATTGAAAAGACAGTAAATACTTGAGCTATTCAGAATCCTGTGGGAATGAGCCATTCTCAAATTTGTTGCATAGGTAAGTATTTAAATCCTAAAACTTTATTATAATTTTAATAATTTTTGATGGAATTCTTTCTAAAATAAATTTCATGCTTCCTTTTACTGAACCTACTGAATGTAATTTAACCTTTTCTTAATAATTTGAGATCACAACACAATCACAGAATTTTATAGCTAATAAAAGCTTTAAAGATCATCTAATCCAGTCCCCTACTATTATTCCTGAGGAAGCTGAGGTCAAAAGAAATAAAAACAATTTGCCTAAGGTCACACATCATCCAACCAGTTAATGATAGAATAAGGACAGAAATCTCTTTTCCTCAACTATCTCTTCATGAGTTTTATCAAATATCAATTATTCCACTTTGTCTAATGCAGTCATTTCCTTGGAGTCATTTAAGGTAAGTACCTGGCACATGACATATTTGTTTGATCTGAAAAAAATGTTTGTTGATCTCTATACAGAAGGATTTTTTTTGTAACAATGGTTTTTGGTGGCTACAGTCTGTGTTCTATTTCATTCTCCTGCTTTTTGTCTCTATAAGATTATCAGTAGTCACTTTTCTTTGTTCTCTATATGTTTCCTTATTTCCCCACTGGTCTCTACACCCAAATTTGGTTGTTCTTGGCATTCTTTATTAGCCTTGATTTTGCTTTAGCACATAATTATGGGATACTTTTGTATTCATCTTCCATTTGCCTCTTGTTTTCAAAATCTAAGTTGGTAGGTGAGATTCCTTTATATCTGTATTTTGTTTATTGTTTTATTCTGAACTTAACAAACATCAAATAAAGTGAGTATATCTATATATATCCTAGAACAGGAAAAAGAAGATTATACAAAAAGCTTTAAATTTTTATCACAATTGTTTTTCTTTTTAAGCATATAATAATTTCAATATGTAAACTTCCAAAGCTGTTTTGTTTGTGATCCTTTCTGACTTTCCTTCTATTCTCTTTTGTATATTTAAAAAAATGATTCAGTGACCCTGAATTTTACTTCTTTTTAAAAATTTTTATTTTGGCAACTCTCCACAATTGAAAAACAAAAATTAAAACAAAACTTTTGTAATAAATGTGTGTCTACATTTGTCAGCTTTAGACAATTCCCTTTTCCCTCTTCATTGGATTTCTTTATCTTTGTGACTTCAAAATTTCATTATTATGATTTTCCCAGCTCTCACAGATTAGTTTGACTTGTAGATTTTCATCCATGAGATCCCAATTATATTTTCCTGAAACTTTTGATAACTTACTGAGAAGAGTATTATAACCTGACCAAAATGGTTTTAAATTGGAAAGCCAAATGACAGGTGGAAAAAAATAGCCACATAGTCATCAAACCTAGACTCATAGGGAATTGCTCCAATGTAAGAAGAATAGATGCTGAAATAGCTCAAAATTCTAATTCTAATGGCAGTTTTATTTCATCCCTGAGTTATTATTTAAATTATTTGAGTCTTCATTCACATGTTCTTTACCATATTTGCTCTCTAGTTCCTGAATGTTCTTCTTTGGGTATATATATCTTCTTAACACAACATCCTACTCTATGCTTCATACTGTTTTGTTTCTTTTTAATATGGTAAATTCTTTCAAAGCTAAATTCCAGCCATGGCTCTTATTCTACAAAGTTTCAGCTATACTTGTAAAATCAAATTTGCTTCTTTGGAGGAGGATCTCTAGTATATTCTATTTTTTCTCAATAATTTGTGCATTTGTATATAGGCAAATAAGGCAATAGATTTTATTGCTAAAGCTCCCCTCTTAATGTTTCTTCTCCTTTAAGTTTCAAGCTATCTCTACATCTATTCTTTTTCTTCTTACATTGGAGCAATTCCCTATGATGTCTAGGTTTAATGGCTATGTAGCTCATTTTGCCTCATGTCACTTGGCTTTCCAGTTTAAAACCATTTTGATCAGATTATAATACTCTTCACAAATATATTCTTACCAGTCCTTGTTGAATATACTACCTTCTTGAATAAGAACCCTGTCATTCCTATGTTTTATGATGGGGTCCAGAAACCCAAGCACCATGTTTAGGCACAATTTTTAAACCAGCTGCTCATTTCTTGAATCTTTATTTCTCTTCTGAATTTCTTATCTTTGATGAGCAGCCCTGATTTTAAAAAAAAAAAAAAAAAAAAAAGCAAAAGACAAACACTACCTATATGCTTTTGTTTCTTGATTCTGACTTCTTTAATGGTACTTCCTAGATTCCTTCTGGCAATAGTATTTGTGGACACATAAATCATCAGAAAGATGTTATCAGAGTCATCCTGTTTAATAAATCTGGGGAGATTCTCTGTCATGTCTCAGATTCTTTCTTGTTCCAGAAATGCCTTTCTATTACTACTCAGGATCTTGCAGCAAGGTGCCAGTCACCAACAGCCACTACTAATTACCATTCAATGGTTCCTAAGCTGTTACAAAAGGAAATTTATGTCATGATTCCTTGCTGGACAAATAGCTGCTTCTTCATTAAAGGATAGAGCTCTCTTCTCCCTGAGGGGGGAAAAAATGTGCTTTACATCTGTTGCTTTGCTCCAAGTGGTCCTTCTCAAAAAAAGACGTTTTCTGCTTTTCTCCTCTGTAGAATATTTTCTGCCCAGCTTTCTGACACAAGCAAGGAATCTCAGCTTCTTTAAAAAAATAAATAAGTACTTCATTCTTCCGAGTACTCTTGAGAGACTGTCTTCAAACCTTTTATCTTCTTTTCTAAGAGAGAGATCACTTTGATTACTTTGTGCATAGAAAATAGACAATTTGACTTTGGCAGAAATGCAAACATTGCCATAATCAATGATGCCATTGTAAAGTCCCCTATTCTTCATACTTGATAAACCGTAGTCCAAATTTCATTTTTCTTTATATTTGATATTCTAGTATCTTGAATATATATTAGTGATTTGTTCATATTGTATTAAACCAGAAAGGCATCTTTTGTTTGTTGTTCTTATAAACAGAAATCCAAAATTACCTACTTGAATTTTTCTAAGATAAAACAAAATGAAATACCCCATAGAAGGAAACTAGGAGTTATGGCATTAGAACTGGGCCAGAGGTTTCATAAGGACAACTAGTTCAAAAAGTTCATCTAGATACAGAAACATCTATGATGGAGATAAAGCAAGTAGATAAAAGAGTCCTTGGTGTTATGACTCTTAGCTGGTAGGATTCAAGTCTCTAAGTGAAGCAAACAGGAATCCATTAGTAAGTATTTTTACCAAGAAGTCTAAGGAGAGAAGGAGAAAAAGCAGAAGAAAAAAGTGCCAAAGAAAGTTCAACTAGATGATAATTTGGTTGAAATATCGCAAAGGAGAAAGTCTAGCTTCATTCTGTCTAGTCCCTAGCCTCTGACTGGACCAAGGTCTAGGCAACAAGAGCATCTTGCCATCTGCTAGATTATGCTAACATCCTACACCTTCCCCTTGTGTATCTCTTGCTCATTAAATAATAACTGAATCAAAATTTCCATTTCTACAAGAAATAGTGTAACACTTTTTTCTGCCTTTGATTCTACTCATAATCTCGATTTCAGGCATAGAATAAGCAGAAGTTCCCTTCCTTGGCTAGCACTTTCCATTCCTTGATTCTCCTCCATATTAGTTATATAGTCTTCTGAGTGCCTGTCCCACTCTACTGGCTCCTTCTACTGTGCTCTCTGTAATTCCTCCTGCCCCTATTCCCTCTTCTTTTTCTTCCTTTCTTTCTTTTTCTTTTTTTTTTTTTTTTGGTAATAATCTGGCCTTTGAATTCTTTGCATCTTGCAATCATAAAAACCTGGCTCTCCTCAAAAGCCACAACATCCCAGGCCAATCTCTTTAAAACTGAATAAACCTCTCATTAAATATCCACATTTCTCCTTTAAACCCCAAACCAGGAAGAGAATTAGGCATGTTTCTGGCTCCACTAATCCAGATCCTGGTGACTGCTCTCCACTGAGAAGTAGATCGGCACATACAAGAAGGGCTTAACTTTGAGGGTGAACTTTTGTATTCCTAAATCCTTCTTGGAACCTGAGGTCTGCCACTTGCTACCTGGATGACCTAGAGGACCCTTTCTGGGAACCTTTCTGGTTTTCAGTTTGTTTATTTATATATTTATTTCTTTATATATACTATCTATATTTCCTCTTAGCTCTGAATCTATGATCTTTTATTAGTTTCCCAGTCATTCTACCTCTTTTCTCAATGTTTGTACACAGCTAAGTATCCTCTACTTTATCTCCTGCCCTTATACTTGAATTCTTTAATTTACATTTTGATATCCCCCCAATTGGGAATTGCTTCCCAATTTATCATCATCCTTAACTCCCATGACTTGTGGGTCCTATCTTTGGTTTCATCATAACTCACAAATGATTTAGCTTCACAATCTAAATTTTTTCACAATTCTGCAATTTTTATTCTATCTTTACCTTTCTGTTAGTTTTTATATCCCTGGGTCTTAATACTTCTAAAAATATTATTCTTTATCTTTAGTCACTCAATTCTACCTACTTTCTCAGGTCATTATCCTTGATTTGAAATCCCTTTCCTCCTTTCTGTCAATAAATCAATAATCAAAATTTAACATGTATTTTGTATCAGGGACTGGAGATATGAAGATTAAAAATGAAATTGTTCCTGCCCTCAAAGAGTTTACATTCTATCAGGGAAGGTATACTCAAATATAAGTGTTAACTCCTGAAATAAATCAAAATTATGAATTAAGGAATAAAGCATCTTTGACCATCCTGAGGATGCCCCATGAGTGGAAAGGACAATGGATTTTCCAAACTAGAGGCTCATTGGGAAAAATCCTTCAAGCTTTTGGGGAGGAAAGAAGGGGAGGCAGCATGAGGTAGCAAGGCCTGGTCATGAGATCCCAGCCACCTTCAGCAATTCAAGCTAGAAGAAAAACCCTTCTTGTTTTACCCTTCATGCCATGAATTCCAATAGAAGAGGACAAGTACATTAGAAGTCTAAATCTACCTTGAACTGGGTTCCCCCACAAGGCAAGATCTGAGGATGGGACTTAAGATCTGATTTAACTCAACCTACTCTCAATGTTAAGGATAGGAATGTAAGAACATTACTGAAATTTTGGCATAGTCAGGATGAGTAAAAGGTTGCAGTAGTCCATAATACAATTGGTATTAATAATTTATTGTCATATTAACAATTTGTCATAGATATATACAAAATCTACATGAAATCAATACAAGGTAATTTTTTGAGGGGTAGGGAGACAATTACTAGAATCAACAGTGATTGCCCTTGAGGAAAAACAGCCTCCTAAGGAAAGAGAAATAAGGTCAACTTTGAATTTAGCTAGGAGGATGGTTATCATACTCTTTAATCTTAGGAACTTCTTTATATTCTTTTTGTTGTTGTTGTTAAAGCTTTTTATTTTCAAAACATAAATAATTTTTCAACAATTTCAACAAATTGAAAATTTTGCTGAATTGCAAAACTTGCAAAACTTTGTGTTCCAATTTTTCATCCCTCCCCCTACTCCAGCCCCTAGATGGCAAGTAATCCAATGTATGTTAAAAATGATAAAAATATATGTTAAATCCAATATATGTACGCATATTTATATAAGTATTTTTCTGCACCAAAAAAAATCATATCAAAAAGGAAAAATGAGAAAGAAAATAAAATGCAAGTAAACAACAAAAAGTGAAAATGCTATGTTGTGATTCACACTCAGTTCCCAATCTTCTCTCTGTGTGTAAATGGCTCTCTTCATCATAAGAGCATTAGAATTGGCCTGAATCTTCTAAATGTTGAAAAGAGCCACGTTCATCAGAATTGATCAACATGTAATCTTGTTGTTGCTGTGTACAATGATCTCCTGGTTCTGCTCATTTCACTTAGCATCAGTTAATGTAAGTCTCCAGGCCTCTCTGAAATCATCCTGCTGATCTTTTCTTATAGAACAATAATATTCCATAACATTGACATACCATAACTTATTCAGCCATTCTCCAACTGATAGGCCACCACTCAGTTTCCAATTTCTTACCATTACAAAAAGGTCTGCACAAAAATTTTTGCATAAGTGATTCTTTTATATTCTTAAAAGTTACTGAGGACTTCCAAAAGAGCTTTTATTTGCATGGGTTATACCTATCAATATTGAAAATTTTTAATGTCTTGGTATTATAATAATATTTTAAAAAACAATTTTGATCTTGTAGCTAGGACTATAAACAAAAGAATAGGTCAAATCAGGAATCAGAGATCCTCAGGAATTCCAAAGTTCAAGGGTCTGAGACAGTAATCAGGAATTAAAGGGAGGTTTCAAGCCAGAGAAGTCTGTACAAATACGTGACTAGTGTATTCTTTTTCTCTCAAAGTCCCATCCATTTCTTACAATGGATCAGTATTAGTCTATGACTACACTTCCATTTTCAATGCACCTTTATTTTTTTTCCTTGAATCATGCTATGGAAATTAATAATATCAGTTCCCATTGAAAGGTTCTTATAAAGGTGCTCTAAATCACTATTGATCAAAGAAATGCAAATTAAAACACCTCTGAGGTAACTCCTCACATATCTCAGATTGACTAAGATGACAAGAAAAGATAATGACAAATGTTGGAGGGGATGTGGGAAAGAAAACTGGGACACTAATACATTATTGGTGGAGTTGTGAACTGATTCAACTATTCTGGAGAGCAATTGAAAACTATGCCCAAAGGGCTATCAAACTGTGCATATCCTTTGATCCAGCAGTGTTTCTAATGGGCTTGTACCCAAAAAAGATCATAAAAGAGGGAAAGGGACCCATATATGCAAAAATGTTTGTGGCAGCCCTTTTTATAGTGGCAAGATGGTATGAGCCAGAAGTCTGAAACAAGGATTCTTACAGGGTGTTAAGTCAGTGGAAACGATAAAGACAATGGTTATCTAGTTTAGCTGGTGCTTAATAGTTCTCTAAGTTCAGTATGATTGATTTAATCTTACAACAAATAATGGTTTCTTAGTGATATAATGATTGGTTTATATACTCAGTATAGAGCATATAAGCTGGGACTCAGACTCAGAGCCAGATTCATTCACTTCATCTCACAGCACAGTGGCTGGCCTGGCCTCCTGTACTTCAACCCACTGAGACCAAGGCCTGTCAGAGCCAGAGACAGACTCAGAGGGGCTCGGAGGGAGACTTAGAATGGCTCAGAGAGAGACTTAGAAGGACCAGACACAGACTCAGAAGGGACCCAGAGCCAGATTCATTCCCTTTATCTTACACCACTATGGTAGCAGGCTCTCCTCCTTACCTTGTCTACTAAAACCAAGACTCTGGAAGGCCTCTAAGAAAGCTAGCCTGGGCCCCAGGCAAGGAAACTAGATTGTGAAGGAGATAATAAAGGATTTAGACTTTAACATCTGACTATTCTTGTGGTGATTACTCTGACTGAAACAAAGGCTGCTCAAAGACCTCCAGAAAACCACTAAGAACATTATAGCAAGAAAATGGAAACTGAGTGGATGCCCATCAGTTGGAGAATGGCTGAATAAATTATGGTATATGAATGTTATGGAATATTATTGTTCTATAAGAAATGATCAGCAGAATGATTTTAGAGAGGCCTGGGGAGATTTACATAAACTGATGCTAAATGAAGTGAGCTAAATGAAAAGAACCAGGAGATCATTGTACATGGCAATAACAAGATTATATGATGATCAGTTCTGATGGATGTGGCTCTTTTCAACAATGAGATGATTCAGGACAGTTTCAATAGTCTTATGATGAAGAAAGCCATATACACCTAGAGAAAATATGGATCACAACATAGTATTTTCACTCTTTTTGTTGTTGTTTGCTTGCATTTTGTTTTCTTTCTCATTTTTTTCCTTTTTGATCTGATTTTTCTTGTACAGCATGATCATTATAGAAACACGTATAGAATAATTGCACATGTTTAACATATATTGGATTACTTGCCATCTAGGGGAGAGAGTAGGGGAAAGTGAGGGAAAATTTTGGAACATAAGGTTTTCTAAGGGTCAATGTTGAAAAATTATTCATGTACATGTTTTGAAAATAATAAGCTTTAATTAAAACAAACAAACAAAAAAAAGGTTCCTATAACAATGCAGATGATATGGCTAGTATAGGCTGTAAGGATCTATGGGACAAACATTCATTTAGGTCTTGCTCAAGAAGATACTTCATTTAACTATATTTCCCACAGATTTTATTAAAAATAATTATATTTTGAGATAGTTTCATGCTTTAAATTTTTTATTATGTTTTGATGGATTTTGTTATGTTATTTGTTTGCTTTGACCAGACTTGTAATTTCATTTGACAAAGGCAGCACAATATAGTGAGTGAATAGAGAGCTAGTTTTAAAGTTAGGAAATTCTGAGCTTATAATCCTGCCTCTACCACATACTGGCTGGCAGACCCTGGGAAAGACAACAAAATTACTTCATCTCCCAATGTGTCAGGCAGCTCTCAAAATCTAGAAAATACAGAACAGGTGCCAATCTGCAGTAGAAAAGGAAGTTCCTTCCAAGATTTTCCTCCACCAATGAAATCATAGGCCTCAATGTTCCTTCTCCCTGTTTGTATCTTAAGAATTATTTCTGTGCTTGCATAACACAAATGTTCCCCTATTCAACCTTAATGAGATCATATTTGATTACTTTCTTTGAAATGGTCAATAAATCTTAATGCTTATCCATAATGCATTTTTCTGAAGTGCTTGATCTCCTTTGAGAGTTGCTTGCTTCTGTGAATTGATTGATAGTATTAAATAAATTAAGGCAAAATGAAAAATTTTCTCCATCTAGACCTTAGAGAGTTACCAGTGTTCAGAAATTAATCTAGTCTAGAAATGACCATCTTTCTGCCTTGAATTTACTCTGGTTGCTCCTCTGACATCAAAAACAGATATGCTATGAATGTCAAGTTTGACAGTATATATTGGATTTGCTTTGAAGATAGAACTATTTGGCTCTGGAGACACAGGTTTGTCTGGAGACACAAGATTCACAAACTGGAAAGTCCCCAGAAAAATGTGTAAGTCTACTCTGGCCAGACTTCACAAAAGGAAAACCTTTGAAATGAGTCATTATCTTAGTGAACTGAAGCCTGGAGAAAAAGGAAATACAAAAAGAAGGTGGCACTCAAACTCATCATATAAAACTGGGTGGCTTTCCTGTTCCTACTTTTCTATCATTTTAAAGAAAAAACAGGTTGAAGGAAGAGTTCTGATTCCAAAGAATCTTGGGGATAGACTTGCCTGACAATTTCCCCTTATCAGTAAGAAAAGGAAGTAGATCAGCACATACTTTAAGTTTTCATCTTAATTTTCTTTCAAGTTAATTTGGGAAAAGTGTAGACAAATCTCCAGGCACACATACACGAAGAGCTTCTGTTGTCTCAACTTATCATAGAATGGACACTGGGAATCAGTCCTTGCAAATAAAAGTTCTAGGTGACTTGACTATTTCTTAACAGCAGAGCAAATTGTAGAATAATTAAGATACCTAATTCGTGTTTGTTGGTAGTCTCTCAGAAAGGGAATGTTCAACCCTATTTATTGGGGGAAAAAAAGGTGGGAAAGATCTGAGCGTAAGGAGAGAGTTTAAGGTTAACCCATTTACAAACAGAGTCAATGATGCTTGCTCTTCTGTAATCAGAGGGCCAAATCAGAGGGCTTTGAGGAAGCAAAAGGTGACACAACAGAGATGTGTCCTGGAAAGTAAGTGCCTTTATTTCAATCTTTGAATTTTTAACACAAATGACAAACTAGGAATCCCTAATCTGGCACCTTATTTTTAGATTTAGAGACTCTACTGGAAAAGAAGTAATCACTGGTTAAATCAGAAAAGAAAGCTTTAGACTTTCTCTGCTAATACTGAGGATTCCCTTTGGACTTCAGGGTGCCCTGCATAACTGAAAGATGGTATCAGCTAGAAGACAGTAGCAACTAATTAGATCAATTGATAAGCATTTATTTATTGCCTAATATGGAAATGTGTCAGAGCTAATGGTGATTATTTCTTTTGAAAGACTATGGGACTTTATGCTATATGATTTTCCTGTTGCAAGGGGAAGTATTACTGTTAACAATTTTAATTTTCTTGCAATAAAAGGAACATCTCTCTCATAAACTATAGCCAGCATGCTGGTTAATTAGATGTTGGTACTATCAGATTCCTGATGGTGGGAACTTAGACTAGTGGAAAGATCATTGAATATAGAATCAGGATATTTGAGCTCATATGTTTTTAACCTTAACCTCAATTTCTTCATCTATAAAATGGAGATCATATTATTTGTATAAGGTTGTGAGGAAAGCTTGTTGTAAACTTTACAATATATAAAGGTTGTATAAGTCAGGCACCTGAACTTAAAAACATCACAAGGTAGGGCAGAGCTTTGCTACTCCATGAAGCATGGTTGGGAGACAATTGGTCCCAGGCCCATTTCAGTCTGACCACATGCTTCTGCTCTGTTTTTTGTTTTTTCTTTTCAAGAGAATCTTAACTTTTTATCAAATGAGGCTACTCAAATGTATCTCTCTCACTTCAACCCTGTTAATCTGTTAATCTGGACCACATCCTTCATTGACCTTATATTAGATGTTTTCTTCAAAGAAATTAAAAATATATGATCTGCCTGGTTGCAGTGTATTTCAGATCCACCTCTGTGATAGTGAATGAATTATTGAATGAATGAACTATTGAATGAATGGAGAGAGTGTATGACAATCCCCACCCTTTATCTAATTGCTAATACCAAAGCAAGTGTGATAAAGAGGAAATGTTGCTGCATTTGGATTCCACGCAATTAAAATCAAATCCTGACTGCTCTGGAGACAGAGGATCTGGATTCAAATACCGCCAATCATTTGCTATCTGTGGGACCTTAAGAAAATCAGCCAACCTCATCGAATCTCTGTTTCCTCATCTATAAACTAAATGATTGAATTAGATGATTTCTGGGGTCCCTTATGACCCTACAGTTATAATCCTGTCAATTAGGCTAAATCAATTAGGCTTCCGTTTTCTTATTTGTAGAGTATAAGATTACATTATATCTGAATTCTTGACCTGGAATTCTTGAACTTGGATGGGGACAGGGACGGAGAAGAGAATTATATTTTTACATTTACTAATCTAACTGAAATTTGGTGTTTGCTTCAATTATGACTAGGACAACAATGCATTATTCTGACCCATAGGCTACATCAACTGCCAAGGGGATCTATGAAGACATAAAAAAGTAAAAAATGTCTTGAATAGACTATTACAGTGTGGTAAGAAATGACAAATGTGATGAATACAGAGAATCATGGAAAGATATACATGGACAAATGTAAATAGACAAATAACAAATGCAGAATAAAATTAGCAGTCAAGAAAACCATATACACAATGAACACAATACAAATGTAAAGAACTACTACTACTACTACTACTACTACTACACACACACACACACACACACACACACACACATACACACCCCTCTAAAATCAACATTGCAAAATTATAAAGAACAAGCATAGTTCAAAAGAAAAATAAAATACCTCCACCTTGTCCCCTTTGCAGGAATGGGAGATCCATTTGGGTAATACATTGCACATATTTTCAATTTATTGATTTTTTTAAATTTACTTATTTTAAGTTATTAATCTGTTTTGCTGATTTTTATTTCTCTTTCTTTTTTTGTCTTAAGAATATGGCTCTTTGAGAGAGCTTTGGGAGGGATGCTGTGGGAAATTGTAATATTTAAAAAACAAAAAAAATTATTTTTAAGAGAGACAGAGAGACCCAGAGAGAGAATGAGAACATAATACTCCTCTAAAATAACAGACATTTGGAACCTTGGTATCACTGAGACACTATACAAATGTAACAATGCTAGTCAGTTGGCATTCTGTTTTCCTCTGCATACGCTTCATGACTAAGATCTAGAGGAGAGAATCACAGAATTTGAGAATTAGAAGGGAGCTCAAAGATCTTCTAATCCAACATATAAATATAGGGAATCCTTACCGTAATATATTCAATAAGTTGGATCCTTCCAATTTTTGTCAATCATACCTCAAAAATTGAAATAGACTAGATGTTTATAAAAGCTTTCTTGGGACATTGGGAAATAATATATAAAAATATGTTGAACAATGAGAAAGATCAATTTTAAGAATAACAGATTAAATGAGCTGGTACACACAAATCATCTTTTAATAAAATATTCATTCAGCCAGAAAAAAATGCCTGCTGTGTACATGTTTTTAGAAAGTCTTCTACGAAACTATATTAATTGTGATAATTTTGGTAAACAAGAGAAACAGTGTACTATAGTGAGGAAAAGCCACTATTTTTTATATATGTATACACATACCTTCATGCATGTACACAGACATATTCATTCACTTAATAAAATTCATTCAACAAACATTAAGTGCCTGTTGTATGCAATGTGCTGAGTGTTATTATTAGACTTTTGGGAGCCTTTTGTAAATTATATCAATTCTGGTAATATTATTAAACCAGAGAAACAGAATTCCAAAGTGGCAAAAAGTCTTGGATTATCATTTTGCAAATAGGGGAAGAGAAGGGAAAAGAGCAAGCTAATTCCAGGATGACCTGGATGACCTTGGGCAAGACATTTAATCTGGTCCTCTATTTCCTCATCTGCAAAATGAAGGGATTAGATTTGATCATCTTGGAGGTCCCTAGCAATTCTAACCTATGATTAGGACTAAATACCTAGCAGGAGTGGGTAGTAATGAAAAAGGGCACACATAATCTCTCCCCAAGGGACTGAAAGTTGACCACCAAGAAAGCTGGCTAGAAATTAAAATCAAACAATTTCCTGATGAACTTTTAATATCCCAGGGGGGGAAAAAAAGAAAGAAAACCTGACAACCTAAACAATTGCCTAATCCAAACCATAATTTAGTTTGCCCTGAGTTTAAAGAGAATTCCCTGTATCAAATAGGAAAAGTTGCTCTGTTTAAGATTCACATCTGCAAATACATATAATGGCAACCATGTGTTTAAGTGGAAACGGATGCACTACTTATAGGCAATTTTCAAACATCTATACAATGATCAAATTTCTAAACCAAATTTCTCTAAACATTTATGAAAAAAAAAAAAAAACTATTCCAGACTACATAAAAACATTTAAATGATTTTAAGAATAATATTGTATAATTTAAGGATAAGAAGACTTTTAAAGTGCTAAAAGCTTTATTTCAGACCACACAATTAAAGATAAATTTTTAAAATCATGTTATGAAGTTGTACTTGCAGTAATATTTATCAGTTTAATGCCATGTTTTTCCTTTCCTTGCTCTGATTATTATCTGGGGTTTTCCTTCCTTTCCATTCTATCTATTCTTGTTTCCCTCTCTTTCTTTTCCTTGGATGGGAAAATGTACAGAAAAGAACAAGAAATGTTTTCCCTAATTTTTCCTGTGGCTTCATTGTATGTTTCTGGTTTTAGAAAATGAAAAATCTTCATGTGTCTACAAACTTAACATTTTTATACTCTCTATTGCTATGAAGCAATTGGTAGCCAGAATCTAAAAACAGCTTCTACCACAAAACCCCTAATTTCTCCCAATAGATCCTTCTTTTTTTCTCCCCCCCCCCCCACCACCAACCTAATCTGACCCCAGAGGAAATCTGATGGTTGTTGTTGCTATTGTTGTCCTTCATTCTTGAAGAGGATGCCATGACATGCAAAGAAACTGGATTTGAATGAGGAAGGGTTGTGCAAGATTTTCTGCCTCACTTTTCCCTCCAGAATCATCTGGGTCCAGTGGCAAGATATAGATCAAGACTTTTGAAGATGGCCCAATTTTCCCTGACTTCCTGGGTCATGTGTTGGCAAATCTTCCTTTTCCCAATCTCTCTGAGAAAGGGCCAGCTTTAAAAAGTTTTACTAAAGAATCATAACAGGGACACTAATACATTGTTGGTGGAACTGTGAATACATCCAACCATTCTGGAGAGAATTTGGAACTATGCTCAAAAAGTTATCAAACTGTGCATACCCTTTGATCCAGCAGTGTTTCTACTGGGCTTATATCCCAAAGAGATCATAAAGATGGGAAAGGGACCTGTATGTGCACGAATGCCCTCTTTGTAGTGGCTAGAAACTGGAAACTGAGTGGATGCCCATCAGTTGGAGAATGGCTGAATAAATTGTGGTATATGAATATTATAGAATATTATTGTTCTGTAAGAAATGACCAACAGGATGATTTCAGAAAGACCTGGAGAGATTTATACGAACTGATGCTGAGTGAAACATGCAGGGCCAAGAGATCATTATATACTTCAACAACAATACTATATGATGACCAGTTCTGATGGACTTGGCCATCCTCAGCAATGAGATCAACCAAATCATTTCCAATGGAGCAGTAATGAACTGAACCAGTTATGCCCAGTGAAGGAACTCTGGAGATGACTAAAAACCATTACATTGAATTCCCAATCCCTATATTTTTGCCCACCTGCATTTTTGATTTCCTTCACAGGCTAATTGTACAATATTTCCAAGTCTGATTCTTTTTGTACAGCAAAATAACGGTTTGGTTATGTATACTTATTGTGTATCTAATTTATATTTTAATATATTTAACATCTGCTGGTCATCCTGCCATCTGGGGGAGAGGGTGAGGGGAAAGAGGGGAAAAATTGAAACAAGAGGTTTGGCAATTGTCAATGCTGTAAAGTTACCCATACATATAACCTGTAAATAAAAGGCTATTAAATTAAAAAAAAAAAAAAAAGAATCATGAAAAATGAAAAATCAAATGAAGAAAAATGAAAAGATGAATTCTTTAAAATAGTTTGATGAGATTATCTAAAATTCTATACACTATTTTGCAACATGCTATTAAGAAATTTTTACTTTTTAGGTAGGACAGAGGGCTAACAAAAAGCTACTTAGGGTTTTATCAAAAACAAGATAAACTAGACTAACTTTCTCTATTTTTGACAATGTTATTAGATTTGCAGGTCAAGAGACTGTCATAAACATTATATATTTGCATTTCAACCTGCCACTTAACAAATTTTTCATGCTATTTGTCTGAACAGCATGAAAAATATAGGCCAGATAACAGCTACATTTAGAGCTATTCCAATGACCATATTTAAAGAGTAGAGCTGTTGAAGTTAGGGGAGTGCAGTCAAACCATTCTAGTACAGAGCCACCAAAATGATGGGGTTCTCCACCAAAATGAAGCAGTATGAGGGATAAACCCCAAAAACTATACTGAGGTTATGAGTCAGTTTCATCTCAAAAGTATTTATAGGCAGAGACATCCTACAAATCAAGGGGCAAAGATTCATTTATGCTACTAAGAGCAGGCTAAATCTATAAGGGTTTTTTAATAAGAAAAGGGGTTTAAGCAATTAACAAGGGGGAAGACAAGTTCCCTATAAATAACCAAGAGGGAAGACATCATTAAGGGGAAGATACTCTAAGGCAGCACTACTCCATAGTCTGATGGGCTAAATTCCAAAAGAAATTTAGCAAGGATCTGTACTATAAGCAGATCTTTTACAGGATGATTATAACCTGGTGGGGGGGAGGGAAGGAAAATGACATCATAATTTAATTGAATACAGTTAAGATGGAATTTCCAGAGACCCCCCACCTGGAATGGGACTATAATCAAAAGTCTACTTGAACCAAAAACCTATTTAAGAACAAAAGGTCTACTTAAGGCTGATCCCATCAGTGTCCTTCTCTGCCTACTTCAGGGATTATTACAATCATTTATAAAGGATTATAATAATTAAAGAGCACCTACATATCCAGGACCTCATCAGACTGAACCATTGATGGATTTATGTCTACTTGAAGGGAGATCTCTTTATGTCTAGCTCCAAGGATTTGTTCCATTTAATTTTTTTCTGTGTTTTTAACAGAAGAATAGATAACATGTTCATCAAATTGGAAGCTGAGAGGTGACAGCATATAAAAATATCTTAGATTAGAATGATGGGTGCTATTGAATGAGATGGAATTTAATTTGGGCAAAAGTAAAGATCCATGTTTACAATCAACGAACCAACCTCATAAGTACATTTTGAGGAAGTAGTTAGATAACAGGTCCTGTGAAAAGGATGGGGGTGGGGAGGAGAGAGTAAGAAGGGAGAAGGCAATCTAGGCCATTTAGTTCAATATGAATCAAAAGAGCAACATAGTAGTCTTCCCATCCCTACCCCCATCTCATCCCCCCCCAAAAAAAACCTAAGACAAACAGAAGGAGCACATAAATGCAATTATAGTCCCACTGCACTTTGCTACATCTAGAGTATTATGTTCAATTCTAGACATATATTTGGTTTAGGCAGCCTAGAATATCTCTAGATGAAGATAACTATAATGGTAAAGAGACTAGAAATCCTATCATATGATAATCAGTTGAAGAAATTAGGAATGTTTAATCAGGAGATGAGGAAGATTGTAGAGATCTTCAAGCATTTGAAGGAGCATCCCTCCCCCCCCCCCAATTAATTGGAATTAAGTGACTTGCCCAGGGTCACGCAGCTAGGAAATGTTAAGTGTCTGAGGTTGGATTTGAATGCTGGTCCTCCTGACTTCAAGCCCTATGCTCAAGTGCTATCCTGTGCTATCTAGCTGCTCCAAGGAAGCATCCTTTAAATTGTTTTGCTTGACTGGTTGAAGAGAACCAGAACTAACAGGTAATAATTGCAGAGGCAGATTTAGTTAAAACCTAAAGAAATCTTCCTAACAGATAGCAGAATGAGCTCTCTCTCAGAGGATAGTGTCCAAGATTTTGTAGCTGGGGATTCCTCTTCAGTCATTGGCTGGAAAAGATTTCATGTGAGGTCCCTTCTAACTCTGAGATTTGGTATTTTGTTAAGGGCCTCAATTAATCTCTCCCTACAGTTCTATCACCAGTGCTCAGAAACAGACAACTTTTCTAATATCTAACCTAGTGCTGCTTCAGACATATCACACCAAAGTCTGGCTATAGGATATTTTATGTGGATTTTTATATTTGGTTTATTTGAAAATCAGATGGTACTAATATCTCCCTATATTCAATTACTTCTTCAAAGCTGTCCTGGCCCAATTGTCTATTTTGTCTTTGTCTGCTTCACAATATTCTCAAGTCTGTGAGTCATCTTTAGGATAGTCCTTCCCCACTCCTCCTACCTTCACCAGGGAAATAATCCTTGCCTAGAACCTCATCTTAGAGTTTTGCAATAATTGAGTGGCTTTACATATACAGTAATAACAGACAATTTCTCTCTACAGTAAGAGAAAGGTCACTTTGTCACAAGTACAGTAAACGCTACTTAATTAGATACATTCCCAACTGAAAACATGGATGATGAAAGAAAATTTAAGAGTTTGTTGCATAGTAACCATTGCATACAGGAACTTAGCCACAGGAAAATGTGCTATGGCTTGCTTAATCTAAATTGCAATTTGGGACATGGGGGTGGGGTAGGTGAAGAATTCTTTGGATGATAAACTTTACATGTAGTATTGCTACTTCAACAATAGTTGATATTGATATATGACTTGGTAGGGGAAGGTCAAAACAGAATTCAGGAATATAAAAATGAATAAAGACAGCAAAAATGACAGCCACTATAATCAAGGACTTGCATACAGTATAGGCAGTGAAAAGTAATAAATATTTGCCAGGATGGAAACTAAGATGCCAAAGGAAGACATTTACAATTAACTACTTTGCAGAAACTAGTACTGTTATCAGTGTGAGGAAAAAGTAAAAAGAAAGGTGTATTTGGATTTGAAAGGATCTTAAATTCTGGCTTAGTTATTTACTTCCTGAATGACATGAGGTAAGTTTCTTAATACTGGGCCTCAGTTTCCTTCTGGTAATATGATTATATTGCCTTATTACCTTATTTCTGAAATTTCTTCCAGCTCTAAATCTATCATTTTAAAGGATTAAATGTACATCTTTAATGACCAATAATTGAGAATGACTACCACTATTCCCTTTCCTGATTCCAAAGTATGTGGGTACATTTAAATTGCTATATTGGCAGCAATCACCTTTGGGAAATTAGCTATACTTATCTGTGAACAGAGAAGCTCTAGAAATATAAATCAAATAAAAATTCTAAAATGCAACAGAGTCAATAGGAATATACATACAAGGATTTCCTGTGTGCATGGATTTCCTGCCTATTTTATCTCCTTTTTTTTTTTTTTTTTTTTTTTTTGCTTGCTGAACAGTTCTATTTGTCACTTCAAATGTAACATGTCGAAAATTGAACTCTTCACCTTTTCTATAAAATTGTTTCTCCCTTGTCTTCCTTATCTCTGACATCATTATTCAAGTCATTTAAATTTGAATCTTTGGAATCATCTTTGACTTCTCCCTCCTCTTTGTTAACCTTTAGCTATTGGCTAGATTAGCAGGCCTTGCTAACTTAATAAATTAATTCTTCCTTTCTAATGTGTCTTCTTTTAATCTTCTAATCTGTTTCTTCCCTTCTATTTTCATTGTTCCTCCCGTAGTTCAGACCCTTACTGCCACATCCTTGGACCACTGTAGTAATTTCTTCACTGGCTTCCCTATTTCTAATTTATACTTTTCTTTAATCCATTTTATTCATCAAAGGTTGTCTTATTTTCCTGAAAGCATATTTTGTAAATGTTATCCTCCTATACAAAAAATTTTAATAGCTTCCCATTTCCTACAGAATCACATCAAATTCCTTAGTTTGGTATTCAATATTATACAAAATCTGGTCTCAATGTCTTATACTATTTGCCAATATTCCCCTACAAATACACTGTACTCATGAAATCACTTCAAAGGAGAAATAGAATAAAGGGTGTAATCAGCTAAATGTATGATCAATAAAGATCTGCTGATTATACAGTGAGAGCAAGAAATAACAGACAATTGAATCCTCTACTATTATCCTAATGATGTCAGAAGAAAGCAAGATAATTAGAGAATTGGGCAGATGGATACCTTATAGTGAACATACTGTATATAGGTAAGATCTACATAAGATGGGCCAGCATGAAAGGATTGCAATCTACATCTTTGGAAAGAACAGCCAGATTGAGAAGATTCTAAATCCTTTTGGGTTCCTGAGCCTACATTTTCTATATTGTGGATCACAAAAATGCCAAATCCAGATAGAGCAAGAATAGAGCCAATAATGTCTATTTGTCTTTAAGCAAGGTTGGGAAATTCAGCCCTGATTCAATCATAAGCAAAATTCATCTAAATATTGAGGAACACCATGAACAATATGAGACTTAAAGACAGATTGCTGCTTAACTAAATGTTTACACATTTAAGCACATGTCAGAAAAAAGTATAAGGTCAAAATTTCAAGGTGATGTTAACTTTATTTCTTTATTTTCTGTATCTTTATTTTATGGTGTCACTGTGAGCTGTCTAGAGATTTAAGCTATCATATAAGTATAATGTAGTTAACACAATAATTAGGAGGCTATTACTTCTCCTTCAATTAAGATGAAAACTCAAATGAGGCTAATATTAGCATTGAAATGGTGTAGACAACATTCATATTAATTAATGCTAATGTACATATTCAAACTGTGAATTGTTTGAGAAATAGGAATTCTATGTAGAATCAAATACCCTCATACTTCTCCAAATATGATATATAATACATAATTCCTAGAGTCTTTAGTTTAAGAAATATGAAGTAAATATAAAATGTATTCTCTTTAACTCATAGTATTATAACTTTGCTCCAAAATATTACCATTTCAAAGCCTTACTTTTAATTGATGATTTTGCTTTTTTGCATTCATATTTTGTATCCAATCCTCCATAGTCTTACCAGTTGGATAGTGTTACTGTTTTCTATATTTCTGAAATGTGAACATTATGGAGAATATTACAGTAAGTAGATAATGGATAGATGAGGATTTTTTCCTTCCTGGAATTACTAAACTATCTGTCCATTGATACAAAGTTTTAGGGCCCGTGATGAAACAATTATCTTCTATGTCATCTTCTGGAAAAATTTATCTGTTATGTTTTCTGTACTGCAGAAATGGATCCTGTTCCCAACCTTCAGAGCCTCTGATGCCCCCTTGTGCTAGATGTGATGTGGGTAAATTTGTATCTCTAGGGAGACTGGTGAAAGTTCTTTTTACTCTCAAGACCCCATCATTTAAAAAAATGCTTCACAAAAAGAATTTTAAAATTCTGACTAGGAAGATGAACATGCTACTCCTCCCAATCAAATGCTGCCTGATGAACTTCCGATAAGTTAGAAAATGTTATAAAATTTGTCCTGTGACCATAATTGTTGATTATTATGTTTATATTAAAATACTTTTTGAAATAAATTTTCAAAGTTTCTACAATTAGAAAATTGTACTTTAGGAATGCTTAATGTTTGATGCATATATTATTTATTTGATGTAATTTATACAAGAAAGAAAATCTTTCTTATCAAGTTATTCAGGGTTAAAGAGATGAGAATTCCAAACCCAGTTCTGTCATTAGATGAATATATTGCCTCTGGAAAGTAAATTTTAAAAAGTAGACCTCAGTTTCCTCATTTATAAAATGGTCATGAACACTCAAAGGTTTCTTTCATTAAAATGCTACTATAGTTATATGGTAAGTTCAATTCTCCTAAGTATATAAGTCCTTCTCAAAGATTTTTTTTTTAAAGAATGAGGTACTGAGGGTTACAGTTCAGCTAATTTTTAAATATAATACTAAAAACCAGATTTTACATGTTGCAAATATCTGACAGAGATAGATGCAGGAATAGAATAAAATAGAAGTGAGACTCAAGAACAAGTTAATGCAGCTAGCAAATAATGGTAAAGATGTTATTTAACTGGTATAGGGAATTCCCTCTACCACTCTACAAATTCAGAAAGTCATTTGTGGTATCAATGCTATTATTATCCACATTTTGAAAATAAAGGAACTAGGAACTAAGGGACTAAATTGAGAGAGCTTAAGAGCTTTGACTACCTCAGGTCAAAATCTGGTAAGTAACTAAGGTGGGATCAAATTCATGTCTTTTTGATTCTATCCACTATACCACTTAGCTGAGAGAAAGTTTTCTAAAACAGGTGGCAATTGAAGGAGACCTTGAAGGAAGAAATTGCAACAGACAAAAATGAGAGAGGCACAGAACTAGAAATTCAGAGCTAGACAAGATGTAAGAGATGAGCTAGTTCAATAAGTAAAATGAAGATTAGAAATGTTGATTGACTTATCCAAGATCATCTAGAGAGAAAGAGACAGGCAGAATTAGAATGTAAGGCCTTTGACAAATCTGCTGTTCTTTCCATTAAAATCTGCTGCTTGAAAGAGTAGACTGTGAATGGAAGCAGCAGGGTGACATTGACAAGTAAACTGGAACTTAGAGTGTGAACAAGAGTGATGTGCAATTAGGATTTACAAAAAAAGATCGTTAAACTTTTTTTCAAACATAGATGTATTTCACATATAAATGTTTCTATAGTCTCTAAATTGGAATACTGCAAAGTAATCCTTTAAAGATCATTGCAAACTTCACTTATGGAAGAATGAAAATACTCTCTTTGCCTATGGGAATTAACCTTGATAACTATAGAATTTTGAAACATATATCATTTATAAATTTATTTCTAGATTTAAATTTTAGTTAGCATCTAGGTAAATAAGCCTATTAGAAAAAAAGTATGTTTCTAGGAATTATTTTATTATTATTTGATAATATTGATAATAATTGATTATATTATTATTATTTGAAATCAAATGTGCTACAATTGATACTAAAATTCAAATTTATAAGTCAGGGTGTTTTCTACCACCACCAATACAACACTAACTAGAGACAAAATGCCAGTCAGGGAAGATAAACCAGCCTAGCAAGGGCATTCTGAGGACGAGATAAGAGGTAATATAACCAGGTGGATCAAACCACCTTAATTTATATATCCCTTCAATTTCTAATAGAGACATACAGGATCTTAAATCCAAAAGTCCTCCAAATTCATAATACTGAACTCTACAATTTCAGCTCTGCTTCCAGATTGTTTCTTGTAGCATAAGGGGAACAACCCTTGTGAAGAGTTAAGCCATTCCTAATACCGCTAACACCAGTGAACCAGCAACTAATTCTGAATTTGTAACACCAAGATGCCCTGTGAACAGCAGGCCATTTGGTCTTCTTCCAGTTTGACCCATAGTCACAGTCCAAGGATGAAACCTGGTAACTTTTTCTCCAAGTATTGCAGCTCTCACCTCCTTAGCACCCATAGTTACTGAAGACCTAGGGGAAAAAAAAAAAAGCTCTCAACACAAAAGTCCCTGACATATGTTTTAACATCAGAAACTTATATGGTTTTATTAATAGAAATTAGACCAAATGATATGCATTACTATGTTTTGCCACTGTTCCTTAAGATCTATGGAACCCTTCAACTTAACTTGCAGCTTAAACTTCTTATATACATTGACTCTTCTATTAGAATGTAAGCTATTTGATAGTAGTCACTGCTCCATTTATATCCATAACTCTTAGCACAGAGCTTTCAACATAGTGAATACTTAACAAATACACTTCATTCATTCATTTTATAGAACATGCCTTTCTGAACTCCCAGCTAACTCATTCCAGACTCTCTTTTTAATGATCGCATTCCTATATGATACTGCTCTTTGAGGTATTTTTTCTGCCTGTATCTTCCCTAGTAGAGGAGAGAAGACTAGCCTGAAATCAGGAAGACTTATGTTTTAGGACTTTTTATATATTCTAGCTATGTGGCTAACCAGCTTTCTAAGACTATAAGTTACAGATGAGCTGCAAATCCGAAGGGGAGGGGGGATGGGGAGAGAAGATTCCATACCGAGAACTGACGAGTTTAGTGCTTTCACATCTATTATTTCATTTAACCATCCTTCTTAGTTTGTGAAAAGGGCAGCATAGCTATTATTATTACCATTCTTAAAATAATGAAATGCTGACAATATTGCAATGTACTTTTAAAATGTTTTTATTATAAACTTAATAATTATTCATTATTAATTTTTTTTTTGTGATCATCAAATAAACACTCAAAATCTTGGGATAAAATTTTAACCTAAAAGACTTAGCTCTTAACAAGACCAAACAAATTAATGAAGAGCAAACAAACAAAATTCTGCAGCCTTTGTCCTTTTCTTCCTATCTTAATGATATAATGGTAGACAGCATGTGTGCACAGTTGTTTTCCTTAATTTGGCTCTTCGAACTTCATATAGGTCTCTCTACATTTATTTATGGACCCTAAATTTATTGTTTTATGGCATCACAATATTTCATTACATTAGTATTTATTCAGCTATAATCTAACTGTTGGACATATAGGTGTTAATGGTGCTTTAATCATATTTTCTTTATTGTACTAACACATATATTTGTGTTTTGAGACTTCCTAGCTTAGGGAACAGTTTAAAAATTATCATACGGAAACAGATGGGAAAATAGTGCTTTTCACACATAATTCATTCAGGAAAGAAAATTTTAAAAGTACATTTCTTGATTTTCAGTAGATTTATTAAAGTGGCTTACCATGGAGACAGTTAGACTTCAGTGTTCTCTAGAGGAAGACAATTAGAGTCTGTCCTGGTAAAACGTTATGGAGCTACAAAAAACATTTTTCTAAAAATAGCAAATATACATTTGAGCTAGGTAATATGTGATGGTTCAATATATTTATGAAAGTGCAAGTAAAGTTTGTGTAGGCTATCTACAAATATTCAGCAATAATTGGAAGTCTTTTTCCATTACATTAATATAATTGTAGTTACTGATGAGGATAACCAGTTATTACTGTGCTAAAATGATATTACATATATGATGAAATCATACATTTATATATGTATACATGCAAATATATGATAATATATATCTTCTGAGAAATATGTGTATGTACTAACATATACATATATGTATTTAGATGGTAGGAGGAGAATGTGATTTCACCATAAATGTAATATCATCTTAGCACAACTATAACTGATTAGTTATTCTCATCAGCACCATTTTTCTATCTATAATATTTCATCAGTTCTATGTATAACATAATGTTATAATATGTAATATGCTCGTACTATATCACATGTGCAATATAATATATAATTTGCATATATTGTATATGCATGTATATCTGTATGTGTGTGCATATACACACATATGTTGTTGAATGAATCAGTCTAATTGTCTATACTGAAGAAATTAAACTTAACCAAACTGGTGAAAAGAGACTATGTTTTTAGCTCTGTAGATAACTCAACTGAAAAAGATTAGCAATTCTTCTTTAATATATTGTCTTACAGAATGTATTGGACACAAAGAAATTAGTCCACTTTCCCATGGCCTTATAGCTGGTCTTCTCTCTACTATAACAGGCTGTTTTTCATTATATTATCTAATAAATATCTTTCTAAAAATCACCAGCCAAACCTATAACATAAAAATAAAGCATTCTCTTGATAAATTAAGATAAGTTAAAATAATTTAGAATTTGTAGAGCAAAGGTGCTTTATAAAACATAAATAGGAATACATTTTTATATATGGGTAAACAGTTTAAGATTATATTTTCATATCTAATGACAGAAATTAATTTTTATAGTTTTAATATAACTAATTTATATTTTTAAAATTATGTACATAATTTAAATTTGTATATAGTTTTAACATAAAACCACAGATATCCCCTACTAAATATAAATTATCCTGATTTCTATAAACTAGGAAATAAATCTTGTTTTGCCAATTATAATTTGTGTAACTATATACTTTTAACAAGATCATTTGCACGGTATGGAATTATGTAATGATTTGTAAACTCTTTACATCAGTGAGTCTATAGCTAAAAGAGATTATTAAGTAGAAGAAAGATCCTATCTGTACAGAAAACATTCCTTATAATACTCTTTCTAATAGCAAAAAACTGGAAACGAACTAAGGAGACATTAACTGAAGAATGGCTGAATAAAAAGTAACACATTAATGAAATGCAATAATATTGTAACAACAATGAAAATAAAGAATTCAAAAATATTGAGAATATTTGTAAAGCAGGGCAAAAATAAATAAATAAATAAAAGGAAATATTATCAGAATCTGACTAAAGGGAATTAAGCAAAAGGGCTCTTAGCTAAAGGGGCATGTGCAGAAAACCCACCTGGATATTGGTAAGCCTTCTTCAAGGAAGGGGCCCAACTTGCCATTGCATAGGAAATATGGCTAATAAGAGTTAACATTTACATAATGTTTTTTTATTATTTTTTCACTTGATCCTCATAATTACCATTCTATTATTATCCCCATTTTATAAATGAATAAACTGAATCCAACAAAAGTTAAGTGACTTACTTTCCCAGAGTCACACAGCTAGTGTCTGAGGCTAATTTAGTTCTTTCTGATTCCAGGCCATCCCCTCTATTCACTTCTGCATCTAGCTATTTGTTCTTTCCTATTTGGCAGTTTTTGGGGGAAGGAAAAATTTGTGACTGACTAATTAGCTAGAATTCAGTATGCTTAGGAAATTAATTTGCTGTCAAAATGAGTTATTTCCTAGTGGTTAGGATGCAGCACTCTCATTACTATGGTCCAGGTTTGATGGCCTGATGGGAAGGGTTAAGCTGGTTGCCCCTCAGAGTAGAGCAGTCTACACCTTTGGACAAATTAGTTATTCTGACCTTTAGAAACTCATAAGGTCATTCTGACTCTAATTCTTCTTCATTTAATAAAAGAAAAGAATAGATACAGTAGAGATAAAAGCAAGAATGTTACATGTTTGCAAGCTACATATAGACACAGACAGGGAGATTAGGACACTGACTCTACTTCTCTCTCACCACTAGAAGTCTTATAGCAATCTTTGTTTTGATCACCCCCAAGAAAAATCAAAGACATTTTGACTGATTGATGCCTTTGGCATTAACCATTGGCTCTGATCTAGCCCCAGGGCCAATCAAAAGAATTTTCTTTTCATTCAGTAAATAGAGGGGGAAAGAATCAGAAAACAATCTAACCATACTATGAAGGTGGAATGCTGAGCCTTTCTATTCTGCAATATCACATATTTCTAGAAGTAAGTTTATTAGGTCCTTCTATCTGCCCCAAGACAAGTCCCTTATTAGCCAGCCTTCCTTTACAAACAAACAAACAAAATATGTTTATTTTCACCTTGTACATTTACCAAGGCCATATGGATAAAGATAAAAGAGCAACAAATTTCACACTATACACAATCAAGAGTGTCAAAAGAATAAGCAAAACAATGTAACTGGATACTAATAAAGGAAAGTTAATGCATTTTTTTTTGTGATGTGATTAATTAAAAACACATCATCATTTATAACATTTTTCTGTTTGTTTTTGCACTTTTTTTCTTATCTTTCCTCAAGCTTGTGTATATACCTGTATTTGCCAAAGGAAATTAGCTAAAATTTATATTTTAAAATCTGTTATTTTTAAAGTGTTCAGAGGAGTCACTTTATTCCAGCCCCCATCTCAATTCATTCAAGTTCACAGCAACCAGAGTTAGCTTTTACATTTGGGGCAGAACAGAAATTCTTAACTATTTGTGTCATAGTTTAAAAGTCTGGTGAAGTTTACGATATTCTTCTCTGAATAAAACTTTTAAATGTGTAAAATAAAATACATAGGATTACAAAAGGAATTAATTCTACTGAAATGTGGCTATCACTTTTTTTTTCCAGTTCACAGACCCTAAATTAAGAATCTTTGGTGTAGAGCTGTTGTCTGTTTTTGGTTTGTTTCTTTAAAATAGGATAGTTTGAAAAGGGAAGGGGAAAGGTATGGAAGGAAAAAGGTTGAGGAAAAAGGGAGAGAGAGGAAGGAGGAAAGGGCAGAGGAAGGGAGAATAGGGTAGAAAGTAGAAGAAAAAAGAATGGAAAGAGGGCAAAAAGAAAAGAGGAGAAAGAAATAACTTTATTGAGATGTCCCAAATTTAAAAGCAGACTAGAATTTTTAAAAGCACTAAGCAGGACCAGAGAAACTGGGGGACCTAGGTTTGGAACTTCATTCAAATCCAAGTAACTGTTAGCTGTGTGACATTGACTAAGTCACTTAACTTACCTAAAACTTCCTCATCTACAGAATGACAAAGCTGGACAAGACAATCTCTAAAGTTGTCTCCAGTTCTGAATCCTATGAATCTGAGACAAAACTATTGAATGGATGATACAGCTAAAATACCTGTTTCCAACATAAAAACTTTTTTTCAAGTTTTTTCTCTCCCCCAAATTTTTAACTTAATTTATTTGAAGACTTTTTCACAGAAAAGCTATTTAATGAATTTTTCTACCATGGCAATTCTGGAAAACCATGTAATTCTAGAGGAGCTAGGATCTGTCTCAATAGAGTATCCACTAAACCAACATCATGATTCTTTGAATTCAACAAATATTAAGCACTTGCTCTGTACCAGAAACTTCAAATTCTTGCGAATACAAAGAAAATCAAAACAAGGAATAGTATAATAAATTGGGATAACACAATTCAATACGCATTAGATTTGTTTTGTAGACTTTTCAGGAATGTAAATCTTTGTTACATCATACATATGTCCACACAGAGATAACAGGGAATGAAAAGAATTGTAAATTCATGTAAAACATTTCTTAAACTGATCCAGCAATATACCCCAAGGAGATCAAAAATGTAAAACTTGTTTTGTACAAACAAAACTAATGCAGACAAGATTAGTAGGGAAGCAATAAACCGGGAAAATATTTTTACAGTCAAAGGTTCTGATAAAGGCCTCATTTCCAAACTATATAGAGAATTGACTCTAATTTATAAGAAATCAAGCCATTCTCCAATTGATAAATGGTCAAAGGATATGAACAGACAATTCTCAGACAAAGAAATTGAAACTATTTCTACCCATATGAAAAGATGCTCCAAGTCATTATTAATCATAGAAATGCAAATTAAGACAACTCTGAGATACCACTACACACCTGTCAGATTGGCTAGAATGACAGGGAAAGATAATGCAGAATGCTGGAGGGGATGTGAGAAAACTGGGACACTGATACATTGTTGGTGGAATTGTGACTATATCCAGCCATTCTGGAGAACAATTTGGAATTATACTCAAAAAGCTATCAAACTATGCATACCCTTTACCCAGCAGTGTTAGTACTGGTCTTATATCCCAAAGAGATTTTAAAGAAGGGAAAGGGACCTGTATGTGCAAGAATGTTGGTGGCAGCCCTCTTTGTAGTGGCCAGTGTAGTGGAAATTGAGTGGATGCCCATCAATTGGAGAATGGCTGAATAAATTGTGGTATATGAATATTATGTAATATTATTGTTCTATAAGAAATGACCAGGAGGATGATTTCAAAAAGGCCTGGAGAGACATGAACTGATGCTGAGTGAAATGAGCAGGACCAGGAGATCATTATATACTTCAACAACAATACTATATGATGATCAATTCTGATGGACGTGGCTCTCTTCAACAATGAGATGAACCAAATCAGTTCCAATAGAGCAGTAATGAACTGAACCAGCTACACCCAGCTACATCTGGGAAATGATTATGAACCACTACATAGAATTCCCAATCCCTCTATTTTTGTCCTCCTACATTTTTGATTTCCTTCACAGGCTAATTGTACACTATTTCAAAGTCCGACTCTTTTTATACAGCAAAATAACTGTTTGGACATGTATACATATATTGTATTTAACTTATACTTTAACATATTTAACATGTATTGGTCAACCTGCCATCTGGGGAAAGGGTTGGGAGAAAAAGGGAAAAAGTTGGAACAAAAGGATTTGCAACTGTCAATGCTGAAAAATTACCTATGCATATATCTTATAAATAAAAAGCTATAATAATTAAAAAAAAGAAAAAAGAATGAATAAATAATTCAAGAAAAACAAGAAAATTGAAGTAAGTCAACTAACTAAAAAAATGTAAAACTTGTATGTATACCAACATATTTATACCAGTACTTTTAAGGTAGTTAAAAAAAAAAATCTACAATGAAGGGGATCTTCAACATTTGAGGAATGACAAAACAAATTGTGCTATATGTCATCATTCCTACCATTAGAAATGACAAATGAGGTGTTTAGATAAAGATAGAAAAATTGAAGCAAAGAATGTAAACTACATGAAAACAGAACCTTCATATTTTAGGTGCCTAGCACGGTGTCTGATATACACTAGTTACTTTATAAATGCTTACTGATCGATTCACGGAAAATAAACAGAACTAGGAAAACAATATACTCAATAATTACAATGATATAAATAAAAGTTTTTAAGTGAACCCAGATTCTTATTAATTGCAAGATATGTAAATATATGTGTATATACACATACATATCTATTTCAGAGAACAAAGGATAAAAATCTATTCTATCTTTTCAGTAAAGAAGCTAGGAGGATCCCTGAAGTAGATTGATGCAGATGTGGTCATTTGCCTTTATTTTTTTGTTTTGTTTTGTTTTTTCTGTGTTAGAAAGAATGCTCAGTGGGAACCAGGATTAAAAAAAAAAAAAAAAAGATTTTAGAAATAAATGTGGTATGAAAATTTAACCTAAATGTAGATTTTAGATTTTTACATACCTATTAATAGGTTTACATATGCCAGATCAAAATGTTATCTATAAGCTTTAGAACAGAACAAAGAATAGATCCACAAATATAACTTCAAAGGATATGTTACATGATTGTGATCATATATGGTATGAAGTTATTATTGTATTTGGGTATGGACCACCACTCAAGGCCCACACAAATGGCTCTAGGATCAGCCTAACTCATCAACCAGGGATGAATATTTTTGGTCACAGTTTCTCATGAAGACTCTACAAAATTGTGGAGGGACTATGATCAGTATCGATAGAAAAGAACACCAACACTAATAGTCACTGATTATTTCAATGGGTGTTTCAAGAAACATTTCCTTATAATGTTTATTTCATGTAAATGGATTCCATCTCATGGTATTCCAAACATTATTAAAAATTTCAAATGAAACTCTAACATTAAAAAGGAAATATCTATGATGTAAAAAAAAAGGGAAATTGATTATAATTTTTAGAACATTAAAAAAATCCACTATGGCATATAGTTAGGTATTTAACCCCTATATTATCAACTAACATTTACTGACTCACATGTCTCTAGTACCCAAATCGGTCCCAATAATGAGTTTGGTGTTTTTGAAGGGATATTAACTGTTTCATTAAGGTGTCATTTAGTGCTTTCTAGAAATAATGGATTAAATGTCATCCCTCAGGATTTTGCTCTCCTGCACTTCTTCCAAAACAACTCTTCACACTGTTGGAAAAATCTATTCAATAATAACAATAACTAGAATTTATATTTCACTTTATCTTTTTAACAACTCTGTGAGATAGATGCTATTGTCATCCCCATTTTATAGAAGAAGGCACTGAGCCTGAGGCAAGTGACTTGCCCAGGAACACATGGCTAGCAAGTGTCAAACAGGATTTTAACTGAAATATTTCTCACTCCAAATCTAGCAAGCACTCTAGTCACGTCTACAGAGTTCCCTTAAATCACATTTGTGTCAGGGATAAGCTGCTGAAAAGAAAAGCAGAGTCAAACTATTAGGGAATCTTCTAATGGCCCTAATGTTGCTCTGTACTAACAATTTGGTTTTTTTGTTTGTTTGTTTTGTTTTGTTTTGTTTTGCACCACAACTTGAAAGATGAGATGTAAAACTCAAAGGTAACATGTTTTGTTTGTTTTAAGGAGAGGAAAAGAGAACATTCTTTGGAGAACATTCTGCAAAAGTGACAAACATCTTTATCATCAAAAGCATTTAAGGTCATGTGGGGCTGTCTGTCCTTCGTGCAGTGATAAGCACAGTACAGAGTGAATTGTTATAGATCTGTTCCTTGTCCTCTAGGAGGATTATTCCTAACTAAGGATTTATTCATTCTTCTTAAAGAGTATCTAAGAATTCTCAGAAGAACAAATAAATTTTGAAATTTAAAATAGCTGTCTTTATCTTCCTTAAGGATCATACCCAGTTCAGAGCAGAGCCCACAGCAGGAGCTTCTTGAGGAAACAGGAATGACAATGAAGAAAACCAAGATTGACAAAAGCAGTTGGGCTCAGCCCAGGAATGCACAGAGGAGGTCTGTACTGGTGGTGAAACATTTGAGGACACTAGGCTATCAATCCCCAAGGTATCTGAAAGAAGATAAGATATCAAGGGTTCAAAAAAAAAAATCTCTGACATTATTAAAGAAAGTTACTGAGAGAAAACATCACTAATTACCAATTCTCAAGCCAATTTCCCCATCCATATAATAGTTGGAAGAGAACATGCTTTTTGCATATGATACTCCAGAGCAGAACAAATCTTTGCCATCACAAATTGATTTTAAAAAATGTATTTAAAATGTACTATTTTAGTACTATAAAAATAATACTAAAAATAGTACTATTATGTACTAAAAAATATAAAGTACATAAAATCCCATGATGCCTATTGTTTGTTAACTAATTTTTAAAATAAGCATTTGATATAATAGAGTAAAACTCAACCTCAAAATTTTTCCTCAAAAAGGTATCTTTGATGAATATATAAAAGTTATATAAGATTATTTGAAGAGGTAATGAGATGATCTGGTTTGATGACATTTATTATCAGCACCAATCAAGGCACAAAACAAGAAGATGTGTTATTCTCATAGGTATTTGCTACTATAATGGAGGAAATATAACAGAGTCCAAATTGGAGAAGATTTCTTACTGATTAGATACTCCTATTTGTGGATGACTTTTTGAGTGACTTATCCTGGACCATTGTAAAGCCTTTCAAATGAAATCCATCATCACTCAAAAGAATTTAACCACAATAGCAAAGATTTGAAAAAGGAGTGGGGAAAAATTCTTGAGGAATGGTTGAACAAGTTGTGGTACATAAAAGTAATGGAACATTATTGTTCTATAAAAGATGATGAACTAGCTGATTATAGAAAGGCCTGGAAAGAATTATATGAGCTGATGCTGAGCAAAACAAGCAAAACCAGGACTACATTGTATACAACAGCAGCAAGAATGTGTAATTATCAGCTATGAATGGCTTGGTTCTTCTTTGTAGTTCAATGATTCAAAGCAATCCCAAATAGAGTTTGGACAGAAAATGCCATCTGTATCCAAAAAAAAAGAACTAAGGAGACTGAATGTAAATCAACACATACTATGTTCACTTTTTTTTTTAATTTCTCCCATGTTTTTTTCCTTTTGCTCTGATTTTTCTCTCCTGACATGATTCATAAAGCAATGTATATTAGAAATAAATGAACTTACTAAATTAAAAAAAAAATTGACCACAAGAAAAACTTAGTGGACAAAGAATGCTTATTTAGACAATGATGTTGAAAGGACAACTTATTAAATTCATTTATATCTTTGCTATTGTGGTCAAATTCTTTTGAGTGATGATGGTTTCATTTGGGAGGCTTTATAATGGTCCAGGATAAGTTAGTCAACACAAATCTAGAATCAGTATACCCCCCCCCATGAATATAAAATATGCCTATATGTATATAGATAGATATATCTGTATTATATACAGATAATATCTGTATTATGTGTGTATGTATGGCATATCTTAGATATTGCAAATAAACATTTAGGTGAGCTCAGAATTGAATATAGAGAAAACAATGTAACTTACCTTTGTGAAACTGCAAAATTCTTTCTCTGAAACAAAGGTCCATCATCTCTTTTAATAATATTCTTCTGGTGATGTATGATTTTTAGTCATGGAAGATTACAATTTTTGAAAAAGTGAAGTTGCAAATCACATAAAGGGCAATGAAGAGAAGTAAAGTAGGCATGATGAGGTAGTAATAGATTATGAACAAGGAATTACATGGGGTAAGTAAAGTAAAGGATATCATTAAAGAAATATAAAATTAAATAAAAAAAGAAAGATAGATTAGTTATGTGGCAAAAATGAGGGACAATTGGAAACCCCATGGAGATAAATCTCCATTGTTTATTTCAGCCCCATGGGTTCAATGATCATTTCTTTGTATGTGACTATCAAACATATAAATGTAATCTTTTTTTAAAATTATTATAGCTTTTTATTTACAAGTTATATGCATGGGTAATTTTACAGCTGACAATTGCCAAATCTTTTGTTCCAATTTTTCCCCTCCTTCCCCCCCAGATGACAGGTTGACCAATACATGTTAAATATGTTAAAGTATAAATTAAATACATTTTAGTATACATGTCCAAACAGTTATTTTGCTATACAAAAAGAATCAGACTTTGAAATAGTGTACAATTAACCTGTGAAGGAAATCAAAAATGCAGGAGGACAAAAATAGAGGGATTGAGAATTCTATGTAGTGGTTCATAATCATCTCCCAGATGTAGCTGGGTGTAGCTGGTTCAATTCATTACTTCTCTATTGGAACTGATTTGATTTATCTCATTGTTGAAGGGAGCCACGTCCATCAGAATTGATCATCATATAGTATTGTTGAAGTATATAATGATCTCCTGGTCCTGCTCATTGCACTCAACATCAGTTCATGTAAATCTCTCCAGGCCTTTCTGAAATCATCCTGTTGGTCATTTCTTACAGAACAATAATATTCCATAATGTTCATATACCACAATTTATTCAGCCATTCTCTAATTGATGGGCATCCACTCAGTTTCCAGTTTCTGGCCACTACAAAAAGGGCTGCCACAAACATTCTTGCATATACAGGTCTCTTGCCCTTCTTTAAAACCTCTTTAGGATATAAGCCCAGTAGTAACATTGCTGAATCAAAGGGTTTACACAGTCATAAATGTAATCTTGCTCTTTCTGCTGATCAGTTACAAAGTTTTGTCTATTCTAACTCCAAAAGATTTACATCTATCCTCTTCTCTCTACTCAAATAGCTACCACCATAGTTCAGGCCTTCATCACCTTTTTTTTTTTTTTTTTTTTTTTTTTTGTTGTTGTTGTTGTTGTTGTTGTTGTTGAGACAGTTGGGATTAAGTGACTTGCCCAGGGTCACCCAATGAGGAAGTGTTAAGTGTCTGAGACTAGATTTGAACTCAGGTCTAGTGCTTTATCTACTACACCACCTAGCTGTCCCCTTTATCACCTCTTGAATGGATTTTATCAATAGCTTTCTAATTGTTCTCTTTGCCTCTAATTCCCTCCCCTATCCTAGCCATTCTTTACCCAGTCACCAAATTGATATTCCTAATAACAGAACTGATCATGTCACTGTCTCTGTTCTCCTCTCAAAAATCTTCAATTGTTTTCTATGCTCTCTAAGATAAATTACAAATCCTTTAGCCTGGCATTTTTTAAAGCCCAGGCCTCAGATTGGTTCCTAGCTACAATTTCATTTTTACTTCATATTCTTCTTCTTCAAAAACTCTTGATTAGAGTTTAACTGGTAATTATTCCCCATTTATATCTCTTATGTTTTTGTACACATGGTTGCTCATGTCCAGAATATAAACTGTTCTTACTCTAATTCTTAGAGTAAGATTTCTTCTAGGCATGGTTGAAGTGCTCTCTCTTACATTGAAGCATTTCTGAATTCTAAGCATTCCCCTCCCCTATTCCTCTTGAAATTTCTTTGCATTATATTAGTACATATATGAAGTGATAAGGAAAGCCTGGGTTCTAGTTCCACTTAACACACTATAAAACCCTGGTCAAGTTATTCAATCTCTCAGTTTCTCAGCCCTCAAGCAAAGCTCTAAGATTATAATTTGTAGAATAGATGCCAATCTTCCTCTCTGGGAGCTTCCTCTCTGGGAAGCTCTCAATATCTCTCTCTATTCAAAACAAAACAAAAATGAGTATTATATTTACCTTCTTGTGTATACAAGTTCATTTTAAGCTCAGAGATGGATTGTTTGGTCTTTATCTTTGAATACACAGCTTCTAACACATTGCACTGTACATAGTAATCGCTCAATAAATGTTGGCTGAATTGAGTTGACAGCCCCATATGCTCTACTGCTATTCTCACAATGCCCAAAGAATGTGAAGAAGCCCCGCAGTGAGCTTGGGTGGGCTCTCTGTGGTAAGTTTTCCAGGACATGTCAAAAAATCACATGGGATTATGATTTGTATCCCAACATTAAAGAGAACACAGATGTATTATCAGTATTATTGGATTCTTCATTTTAGGAATTAGTCCTTGCAATTCACTTCTTCAATCTCCCATTACATTTGACATATGAGAGTGAGATTCAAAGAATGGCAGACAAGAAAGGTATCAAAAAGTCTTACAAGAAAGAAGAGCATGTTATAACTCAGAAAGGCTTGGGAATTACTTCTCTCTTAGCTTATTCTAACCTCTTTTAATGCAAAGCACATTATTACAAGTCATAAAATGCAACAGTGTATATGCTCAACTCTGTAAATAAGGTAAAATGACTTCTCTAATTGACAAGCTATAGAAAATGGTCTAATCCTAAAAGAGGGAGTGGATTATGACTATCATCTAGTGTCACTGTCAATGAATTATGGTGTCAAACAGTCATCTTTAGGGAGAATAGCAATAACCTTCAGTGCCTCGAGGCAGGAGGTTTTAGGATAACACAATGAGAAGTGTAGCTGAACATAAGACGTGTATATTGTAAGGGATAATTCCTCCTCTAAAGATAACTGTACCAATAATGTTACCATCTGTGGAGAAATGTCTGTACTTAAGGTCACTTAAATGATGATTGAAACTGGGATAATTCTTATCCTTTAAGTAAGGCTTTACTTTCAGAATTAAGACTTTTGGTTTTAATGAGGAGGAAATGAATTTTTTTTCAAATAATCATTAACCAAAAAAATTCTTCAAATATTCACTTGTTTACTACACTTTTTAAAATGAAGCTTTAATTTGAGATATTTGGTTTTCTTGCCCTTTTGCATTTACATGTGCCATAGTCCTGTTCATATAAAAATTACAAGGGACTTTGTGGATTCTTGCCTCAATAATATGCAGATTAAATAATATTGCTGAAATACCAAATCCTTCTTTGACTCTAAGATTACCATCTTTAACCACCAAAAGTTAGTATAAATTAGTATATCTATTAATTTTGAAAGTATAATAGCATATATTATGCCATTACCAAGTATACTTTATTTTAAAATCTGCCTAAGGTATCATTCATTATACAAATGAAATATGATTTCATGTTGATACTGTTTAAGTTACCAAAATGCATGTACTAACAATTATATAAAAATATACATAATACAAACTGGAAGATACAAATTAAAGTTAAATCAGACTTGAAGAATTTACTAGCTTCTGGAACAATCTAAATGATAATGCGTATTTACAAAAATAAATAAATAAAAACTCAGAAACATTTCAAAATATCTATCTGAAACTTTTTCTTCTGTAAGATTCAAAATTTCTCCTGTCCAAAGACATTTCCCCAAACTACTGCCATTTGAAAGTTATCCACTTTGAATGATAGTTACATCTTAACTTTGTGTGTTATAATGTGCTGAAAAACTATACTAAATCTTTTTTGATTATCAAATTCAAAGCAAAATTTTTAAAAATTATCTTTTTAAAAATTCCAACCAATCAAAAGTAATCTGTGTTAAAATGAAATTGTGATTGGGGGTTAATTGTATCACCATTCAATAAATGCAACCAAAATGATGTTTGAAATATCAAGTATTTAAAAAGATTTATATATATATATATATATATATATATATATATATATGCACACACACACACACACACATATATATATATATAAATATTTTTTTCCTTTTTCCTACTGTTCCCTTATTTTGCTGCCTTTTGGCATCCTTACCAGAGGGTGAGTAGGAAGGGAGAATGGGAAAAATTCAAAGCAGTGAGTTTGATGGATGCTGAAACAAATGGCTTAACACTGAGATTTTTGGATTAACTACAGATTCCAATGTATATATTATTTCTGCCTTGTCCGTCATCCCCACCCCAGTACCATACAAAATTGAGACTTGGCTATGTTGATATGTGATAATTCTCCTGACTCATTATGGAGCATGACCTGTAATCAGATTGCTATCCCATTGTAGCAATACTCATAATATTATCTTGCTTGCTTCTGGAGTTCTGTAACAAAGTGCATTTGGAGTTACCACACCAGAAACAATTTCAGTGATTCTACTGCTTGGAAATAAATTTAGTGTGGGCAATGTGTCTACTTTTGTTCTAAAGATGAATTTATAACATGATATTGGACAGTAATTCTCGCCAAGTTGCTTCAAAGACAATCAGACCTACTGATAGCACTACTGCCAAAATAACTTTCTACACAGCCAAAGTAACTTTAGGAAGGCCATGCAATCCAGAGAGCATGAACTTATGTAAGTGATAACTGCAACAGGCTATCTACTTCTGATACTATTGTATTTCCTGTGAAAAAATAGATGTGGAGGAGAGCAAGATTTGGTAAACTAAATGATTAGGAGTGGAAGCAGTTCCTACACCAGGGCAGCATGGTACAGCAAATTAGAGAACCAATATACAAATCCTGGATCATCCATTTACTGCCTCTGTATCCTTAGGCAAATCAATTAAACCATTCCATAAGTCATATAACCTCATCTGTTAAATGAAGGGGATGGACTAGATTCTAAGATTCCTTCAGCTCCAAATCAATGATCCTTTGATTCTTTACCCTGAGTCCTCTAGGAACTTGGTCAGCCCACTTCTTTAAAAATGTTCTTTCTTAAATAAATATTTTCAGAACCCAAGTGATGTGATGAGGTCATTGAAAAGAAAATACATAATTAGTTGATGAATACCTACTAAAATACTCTCAAGAAGAATTATTATTTTTTTATCTAGTTCTATCTATATCTCTACCACTTCTATTATGTTATATCTAGTTCTTTTATATTTATTTTATTATGTTATATCTAGTTCTATCTATAACACTAGTTAAATCTAGTGTTCCTGTTGTTTCTGATTAGTTTTTTTTAACCTCATATTTAGACTCTGTGTCATTATACATTAATACTTTATATACCTCTTTAATATCATATCTTTGAAACAGAGAATTGGCAGAGCAATAAAAAAAAACAATATGTAAGAGGAAAGCATAACCTCTTACGAGAGAAGTATCATCATTGAGATTTCAGGTTAATGAAGAATATTCATTTAAATAAATATCTGTTACAAGGGCAAGTTTCTGAAATGCTTGCTTCAAGAAGATACTAAAAAACCTGAATATTATCTCATGGTTTCTCCCTAAAACTTTTAAAAACAGATTTAAAAAACTTTTACATTGAAATCATAACAGAAATATCAAAGAATAGGTATTGAGTTTGGACACCAAAGTTCCTAGGAATCTATTCCTTCCTGGACTGTCATATTCAGATTTACTGATCTTTTCATTCTTGTTTATTTATAATATTATAGGTATTGTTAATTATTTTTGAAACATGTTGCATGTTTGCTCTTTATTCTTTAAAGTCTTTACACTAACAAGCACAGGCAAACTGAGAACTGGGAAAGACCTTAGTTTAAAAAGGACATGATCTCCCACTATATCCAGGATCATCTTCACCTATGTCTTGCCACAGGACTCTGATGACTCTGGAGGAGAGAGTGAAGCTGATGACTTTGCACAGCTCTGTCTCACTTAAATCCAATTCTATTGGATTTCAGTTAATATATCATTTTTATGAAGTCATAGGGACTCTTAGAGAATGAAGGACTAAAATAACAAACAACACAAACAAGTATTATCTTACATGTTTTAGGCTTACCTATACAAAGAGGGTTGCTTATTTTAAAATTTCCTTGTTTTTATTTCATTTTGATTTGTACTAATTAAAAGTGGGCTCAAATCAATCTATTTACTGTTTATACTAAGCAGATTGGCTCAGATGGTAGGAAATGGTCCCAGATTGCCTTTGAAAATAGCTTTCTAGTATCTTTACCTTCTATGTAATTTGTCTCATAGGGCATTTTTAATACAGTTGTCTAAGCATACCCTCTTTCCATTCTCTAAGAGTAACATTGTAATACTGTGCCCTCCTAGGATTTCTACCTATTTAAACAATTTTTTGAAAGCTCTTCTTCTAGGTCTTCATTTATCACCTATGCTGCTACAACATCATGGATGTTTCCCAGGTTTCTGTCATGAGTCCTGTTCTCTTGAAACACTATCTTAGCAATGTCTTTGGCTCTTACAAATTCATATATTATCTCTGTGCAGATAATTCCAAATGCTATCCAACCTTAAACTCTCTCCTAAACCTGTTTCTCATTATTAATTGTCTTTCAAAAATCTACTTCTATATGTTTCTTAGGCACCTCAAACTCAACAGAACTACTCCAATCTTCCATTTCTGTGGATGTTACTTCCATCCTCCAACACCCTAGTTTGTAACCTCAAAGTCTTCCTTTACTTTTCCTCTCTATAATTCCCCCAATATCCAATCAAAATTTAATTAATCATATCTCCAAAATTTGCTTATCTATACTTTTTTTCCACTTATCCAAATATCTTTCTAGTTCAGGCTGGCTGTAAATCACCTTTTACCTGGATTATAACCATAAGAATCTCTTAATTGGCCAAATTTCCAATATCTAAGTATGACCATATCATTTTTCTGTTAAAAAATTTTTTGAATGGTACCCCATAGGGTAGAATAAGATTTCCTTGGTCTAGAACTTAAGGTCCTCTACAATCAAATTCTCATCTACCCTTTCAGACTTGTGTCATAATATTCCCCTTCACAGACTACTTTCCAACCAAATTGGACTGCTTTCTAACTATCCCCCAAATTCTATATTCTATACCTTTGTTGTATTATTATAAGCCATTCTACATGCTCAGATGTACTACCTCCATAATATTCTCTTTGAGTATCCTTGTTTTCCCTTGAACCTCCATTTAAGTGCCATTTTTTTGTGAAGATTTTCTCTTATTAAAAAAAAAATAAAATATTCTTTCTCCTCAATTTTTACATACTCTATTTATTTATTTATTTTTTGCATTTTGTGACCTTCCCTCTCACTCCCTCTTAAGCTTTTAGACTACTAACCTATTAGAATTTAAGTTCCTTCCGAGCAAAAGCTATTTTTCATCTTCATCCCCAGAATCTAGCATCATACCATACATAATTACTTAAATTATGATTCCCACAACAAATTCTATATTTGATTCTAGAGGCAATTGGGAGGCAGTGGAGTTTGTTGAGTAGAGGACGGCAGGGAGTTGATGTAATCAGACCTAGTTTTAGAAGAATCATTTTGGCAGCTGAGTGAAAGCTAGATTGGAGTAGGGAGATATTTAGCATTTAAAACTCTTCCTAATCCCAAACCCCGTTTGCCTTTCTAATCGTTTTACATTCTACTCCTCTCCAACTATTACAATTCAAATATATTGTCCTGCTTGCTGTTTTTAACATATGGGATACTTCATTTCCCAACTTCCAACTTCAGAATCCCAGTTGACTCTAAGATTCAGCTCAAGAGTCATCTGATTTTCTCCCAGAAACTAGTACCAAACCTTCTAGGGTTACTTTCCATCTACTTCAAATTTATCTTGTATATTTCTATATAATATGTTGTCCTCCCCATTAGAAAATAGCTCCTTAAACATTATACAGAGTAACAGGAACTTTTGTTGATCAGTTATGATTGACTTAGCTCTTCTCAGCAATATAATTACCCACATCAATTCTAAAGGACTCATGATGTATAATGCTATTCACATCCAGAGAAAGAATTGGTGAAGTCTGAATGCAATCGAAAGCATTCTATTTTCATGTTCTTTATTTTTTTTTCATTTTTTTCCTTTTGCAAGGCAAAAATTTGCTAAATAGCAAACTATTTCTTTTTTTCACAATATGATTAACATGGAAATAGATTTTACATGATTGCACACATATAATCTATATCAAATTGTTTATGGTCTTAGGAAGGAAAAGAGTAAAGAGAGATGGGAGAAAATTCAGAACTCAAAATTTTATTTTAAAATGAATGGTAAAATTGTTCTTATATGTAATTGGAAAAAATAAAATACCATTAAAAAAGGAAAATAAATAAATAGAAACTATTTCACAGGAAAAATAATAATTAAGTTCCTTAAGGATTAGGGTTGTCTGTCTTTTCCTCTTGTATTTGTATATTCTATACTTACCCAATGCCTGGTCCATAATAAGCCTTTAATACATTTTTTTTTTATTTGACTACTGTGCTACCTCATTTCTTCAAAAAAAAGTATTACTTCTAAATGTTTTAAAATTTTAAGGCAATTTAAAAAAATATTTTATTTTTTCCCTCAATTACATATCAAAAAAATTAGCATTCATTTTTACAAGATGCTGAGTTCCAGTATTTTCTCACTCTCTCTTATGCCTCTCCTCTTCCAAAGATATAGTTTATACATGTGCTATCATATAAAACATATTCCATATTAGTCACAGTTCTGAAAGAAACAGACAAAAAGAGGAAAAAAAATAAGAAAAAATAAAGTGAAAAAACTATGCTTTGTTCTGCAATCAGAGTCCATCAGTTCTTTATCTGGATATGGATAGTATTTTCCTTTGTGAGTACCTTATACTCATGTTGGATCATAGTGTGGTTGAGAAGAACTGAGTCATTCATAGTTGATCACCACACAAGGTTGTTGATACTGTATACATTGTTTTCCTGCTTCATCTCAGTTTGCATCAGTTTGTACAAGTCTTGCTAGTTTTTTCTGAAATCTGCCTGTTCAACATTTGTTATTGAACAATAATATTCCATTGCATTCATATACCACAACTTGTTCCCCAATTGATAGGCATCTCCTCAATTTCCAATATTTTGTAAGGCAGTAATTGTTAACGAAGGATTTTCATGCAGGAATTTATTAACTCTCTCCAAAATATTTTAGTAGTATTTTCAAGATTCACATTTACACACTATTACTTTATAGCACCATTGGGTAGGAGTGCCTTTTAAAGGGTACTGATTCACAAAAAATAAAATGAAGGGCCATCCTTAAGTAAAAATCAATTGACTAATTTAAGAAAGCAGGTTTTTATAAAGCTTAGAATGCACTATATTAAATGTATCTGAGGCCACATCTTGGATGACAACTCTTTTTCCTCTAAAATTTTCACTTTGTGTTTCTTTCCCTCTTTTAAAGTTTGATGAGTGTCTCCTCTTTCACTTCACTCCCACACATATCATTTTAGAAGAGCCCACCTTTCCCAAGCTGGAAGCATAATCAAATAAATTCTGCTATGGCTACTAGAAAGAAGTATCAAAAGGCTTGCCTATGGTTCCATACACCATACTTATAATTTTTAAAACCAAAATACCCCTTGCTTGGGCTACCACTCTCCATTAGGTAGTTTTTCCATTTTAGAATATAGGCTCTTTAAGGACAGGTATTATCTTAGTTAAGTCCACAAACATTGATTTAACACCTACTAAGTACCAGGTTAAATGCTAAATGCTTTTGTATTTATCTCCGCAGGGTTTAGCACACAGTACATAATGTAAACAGAACAAAGGCCTTTTCATTCATTCTTCTTTTAAAATTTAGGTAAGGGAACAAAAGCTTGTTTCAATAAATATAACAAATAATTTTCCAATACATTCAGTTCATAGTATAGCCATGTAAGCTCGATAACATAAAAAGAGAGGGGAAAAGCATGAGGAGATGAGTTAGAAATAGAGGGATGCTGTGCAACGTTTTCCACCTCCTCCTTCCACTACCCACTTCTTCACTTCCTCTAAGATAATATCTGACCCACATCAAACATGAAAATATTGTATTTTAGTCCTCAGCCTTTCAGCTCTTACACTGGAATCAGAATTCCTCAGGGCTAGCCAGCTCTTGCTTTCTACCAAACTTTTTCCTCTTCAACTGACTGGGAGGTTTGTGTTAGCATATATTTTGAATCCTCACTTATTTTCAGAGTCTTTTCCCCTAACCTCAGGCAATTTGAGCCCAATCATCACCAGTTTCAAATGGTATTAGTGTTGATAGTTCCCTGTTTGGGCTTTTAACTTAGGCATGAAGAGGTCCTACAAGTAAGTTGATTTATCTTAACTCATAAAGTTAAGGATTGTGGGTATTTTCAGGTCTGAAACAAAAGGATTGATTTTTACCATATAGTCAGACAGCTTCCTACTCCTTTCAAATAATGTTTTTTCCTGCTGAGCTAGTCCCTCTTCTTTGAAGGCTATGACATCCAAGATGGATGTGGAGTCAGGAAATACTGAATTCAAGTCCAATCTCAGAACACTTATGTGTTTCTGGGCAAGAGTCTTTTTATAATAACAAAACAAAACAAAACCCAATATATTTATTTTTAATATATATATTTTTAATTTTAAGTTCTTGGTTCTCTCCTTTCTCTCACCTCCTCATACCCATTGAGTAAGCAAGAAATGTGATATCAATTATACATGTGAAATCATGTAAAATGTTTCAATATTAGCTATGTAGCAAAGAATAATAAAGTGAAAAATTATGCTTTATTCTATACTCTGATTTTATCAGTTCTCTCTTTGGAAGTAGACAGAATTTTTCATTAAAAGTCCTTCAATATTGTCTTGGATCACTACAGTGGTCAGAATAATAATATCATTCCAGGTGATCATGACACTACAATATTGCTATTACTATTTATAATGTTATCCTAGTTATGTTTACTTCATTTTATATCAGTACACACACACACACACATATATATATATGTCTTCCCATGTTTTACTAAAACCATCCAGTTCTCATTTCTTAACAGTATTCCATCACAATCATATATCACAATTTGTTCTGTCATTCATTCCCCAATTAATAAGCACCCTCTCAGTTTCCAATTCTTTGTCACTATAAAAAAGTTGCTCCCAATATTTTTGTGCATAGAGGTCCTTATACTTTTTCTTTGATCTCTTTGAAATATAGATCTAGTAGTGGTGTTGCTGGTTAGAAGAGAACATTTTATAGCTTTTGGGCATAGTTTCAAAGTACTCTCTAAAATGGTTGAACTAGATCACCATTCCACTAACAGTTCATCAATTTTTCAACAACTCCACCATTTGTCATTTTCCTTTTCTGTCATATTAGCTAATATGAAAGGTTGTATCTCAGAATTGTTTTCAATACTGATTTAGAGCCGTTTTTTCAAATGATTATGGATAGCTTTTGTTTCTTCTAAAAACTGCCTAGACAAGAGTCTGAACCTTTCAATTTCTTTATCTTGAAAATTAAATATTCAAAACACCACTTTACAGGATTGGGATGAGAATCAAATAAGAGAATATATACAAACATTGTAAATCTTAAAGAGTTATATTATTGTTAGCTGTTTTACACTATAATTATTATTATTATTTCACATATGAGCAGCCCATGCTTTGCTCAACACTGACTTCTTCCTCAAAGTCAGAGGCCTATAACTCTTATAGAGAAAGTGAAACTTCTTTCTTCTTAGTTCAAAATAATAGCAAATAATTACCTAGGTAGCACTTTCAAGAATTTTATACATAACATCTTATTTGATCCTCATTACTTTCTGAAGTAAGGACAAACACTAGTATTCTAACTCTACAGGTGAAGAAACTGAGCCTCAGACATGTACTAGCTGGGTACAAAGTGCAGGTCACTTAACCTCCTTATCTGTAAAATGGGCACAATAATGATAATACCTATCTCCCACTGCCAAGTTTGTTGTGAGAAGAATATATATATATATATATAAGAATAAGAATATAATAATAAGAATATATAATATATATGTATATATATATATATATAAAATATCTTTAAGTGTTTTGGAAACTTTAAAGAACTATATAAATTCTAGCTAAATGACTTGTCTGTGATTACTTAATCTCAGAGATAGAATCTGAAATCTAAATCTTCCTGACTGCAAGTTCAGTACTCCATTACCCCATATTTGATCCATAATTTAATTCAACATTTATTTCAGTTATATGAAAAATGATGTCACTAGGTAATAGAAAACAAAGGAAAAAACAAACCCCAAAGTCCTTGTGCTCAAGAAACTTATATATACTGTGGCATACAAACTAGAGTACACAAAAACCAAGTTAAGAAGCATTTGTTAGTGCTCACTAGGCACTAGGGACTGTGCTAAAAGCCTAGGAAAAATATCCAAGCAAAAAGATACTGTCTGTTCATTCTAATAAGAGAAGACTACATCTAAAATGAAGTTTAAAAAGGAAGTAAGGTGAGGTAGAAGGGTGGGGAGAAATAAAGGTATCTCACAATATGCACTAACCTATGGTACCTGAGGAAATTAAAAGATTCTAAGGGGCCAAAGAGGAGGAGAATATATTTTCATGCTATTGGTGCGGGGTATCAGAAGCAAGAGTCCTTTGGGATTCATTTCACTTCATTAAACAGGGAGAAAATGATTAGAGGAAAAACAAAGTGAAAAAATGTGAACACTGATAAAATACACAATAGCATACTCTAATTTGTTAGCTTTTCCCCTTTTACATCATAAACTTCTAAGAAGAAAACACAATATTTCAATTTAATTTATTTAATAACAACTATGTATTTAATTGGACAATTAGGTGGCATAATGGACAGTGCTGAGACAGGAGTCTAGAATTCTCTTCTCTCTGAGTTCAAATATGGCCTAACATACTTATTAGTTGTGTTATTCTAGGCATGTGAGTTTACCCTTTTCCTCAGTTTCCTCATCTGTAAAATGAGAAATTGAGAAGGAAATGGCAAACCACTTCAGTATCTCTTCCAAGAAAACCCCAAATATAGTCATAAAGTCAAACTCCTGAAAAGAATTCAAAACCAAAATGTAGTTAATGTTTTTTCATAATATTTATATAGTGTATGTATATAAATCACTTTAAGATTTGTGAAGGGTCTTTTATTTGATTCTCACAACAACTCTGGGAGATAAGTTTTTATCTCCATTTTTAAAATGGGAAAATGAGGCTGAAAAGTTAATTGACATGGCTGGTAAATGTTTAGTGCCAATGATAGGTAATGGTCCTGTTATTTCATGGATACAGTATCCCACTTAGAAAATTACCTCTATTAACTTGATCTGGCTCCTTCTTGGCAACTTAAAGCCTTAGAAAGTTGTCTAGAACATTGTGAGAATGAGTGACCTGTGAGCCCAGGTTATAATCAGGATAGTTCAGAGATGGAACGTGAAGTGAGGTTGTTTTATATTGGAGGCTGTTCTCTGTCCACTGTATTAGGCTGTCTCTCTTCTTAGTAAGACAAAAATGATGTTCATATTCTCTGAAAATTTCTGTATCACTAGCATGAACTTGATCTGATAGACTGATAGATAACCTATATTTTATTACACACACTTGATAAAAAGAACTAATATCACCCCAAAAGGCTTTAAAGCAGATCCCTGTTTGGGTTGACAAGGACAAGGTATTGGGACTTAAAGTGATGACATTTTGAGGAAGAACTTTTGAAATTAATTAAGAGAAAGGGTTGGAGAACAATAAAGTGAGGAGCAAAAATTGCTATGCCCATATGCTGGTGTGAACTTTTGCACTAGACAGCTAGAGAAAGTATGGAAATTGTGTGCTGGAAAATGCATAACAACCAGCTCTCCAGAGCCCTAGGACTCATTCTTATTTTGAATCTGTGTTACTAGCATTTCCCCCTATCATTTTCTTAAGTTTGTAGCACTTGCAGATTTCCAAAGTATAAAGGTTCATGCCAAAAATTTAATCTGAAGACAGTACTTGCTGATTCCAGAGGATAACTCTTAATGTCCTCTATTTCTGGGGCAAATCTCAGCAGAAAGTCCCCCTGTTCCAGCTGTCAAATTTGAGAATGCTCTCAACTCTGACTCAGAAGTCTCCCAAATCCCTTGTAAGAAATGAAGCAACTGCAATCCCACTCAGAGTTTTACTAGAAAAGCGGATCTCACCTCCTGAAAGCTGTGGCCAGATTTCATTTGGTCATTAGTTATACAATAGTTATTGTCCCAATGTTTAAAACTTCCTTAAAATGACCTTTGAACTGGGGCTGAGAACAGGATGGATCTACGACCTTCCATCCTTGGAGTGGGAGAAAGAGATAAGGTTGTTAACTTGGGGAAAGAGGAGTGGAGAATGCCAATGAAAGATGTACTTTCTTGGTAACATTACTTTAATGTTGATATTCAGGCTAAGTGATTATTCATAGTAGCAGGATCAGAAAAGGATAAGGAGCTGCCCATGAATGGGAGCAGACAAGAAAGTAATAATTATTTAATGTTCAAGGAGGAAAAAGGGAAAGCAAGTCTTTCTGAAAGGAACTTTTACACAGTGCTCCTTTCTCCTACCCTTACTTTGATAAAATTGAAACCATTATATACTATAGCTGTTTTCTTTTCAGTTAGTACTTATGAACTGAAATTCTGCCTGGTATTTTGAGGGTTTCAGTTGATTGACTTTGGTTAATTTTAGATCAGGTAGCCTCAAAGGATTTGCTTTCACTGAAGATGAGTATCAGCTACCAGTTGACTTAGCCTGTTAACAATTAGCATTTTATTAATTGATTATTGTTGAGTTATTTTCAGTCAATTCTTTGTGACCATTTGACCTCATGTCTAGGGAGCTAGATAGTGCAATAGACAAAAGAATAATCCTGGAGTCAGGAGGACCTAATTCAAATACAGCCCCATATAACTGTGTGACGCTGGGCAAGTCACTTAACACTGCCTAAGTTTTCTCATCTGTAAAATGAGCTGGAGAAGGAAATGGCAAATTACTGCAGTTTTTTTGCCAAGAAATTTCTAAGTGGGGTAATGAAGAATTGGACACAACTGAATAACTAACTGACTTAACAATTTCCTGACTCCAAGGTCAGTGCTTTATCCTTTGCACTACTTAGCTGCCCAAATTAGTATTTTCTGACAAGATTTATTGATTAACATTTATAATAACATGATAGCTGGTATTCTGGGTTCTGGTTGAGTTTGTCTTACTCCACCTTTCTTTTTCTGATGAGACACAACTAGGGGGTCTAGATGGTGTAGGTTGGGAACTTGGTGCCCTACACTGAGTTTTCAGTATCTAGAGATAGGTAAGTCCCAATGGCCAACCTGAAATACTTCAGGAACCATCTCCAATGGCCCAAAATGTAATTTCAAATTGCCCAGAGTCTGTACTAGCTCTTATCTAGTCACTCATAACATAATCTATTCTCTCATACCCTTTACCTCAGACCTTTCTTTTCCACAGTATATAAAAGTATATTTAAAGAAAGTAAAACAATATTTATATACATATATATATATATGAACACCAACTCTTCATTTTCTGCACACTTAAACTCTATTTTACATTTTATCACAGACTACCAGAATCATTTCCTAACATGACTACTCCACCAATTGCTAGCATCAGAAGAATATCTTGATGCTTTTTTAATACAAGGTGGGGAGCTGTAGTAATTAATGTATGAGGACAGCTCAATTGTGAATTGTATACAGTATTTTTCTTGCCTACCTAATCTTCCTTTCTCTAGGGTTCTTACCCCTAACTTTCTCTTTCATTTGACTTTACCAATTTATAACATGATTATTTTTAATGTAGACTTTTAAAAATAACCATAGGAAGAAGTGTCTGTTCTCCTAAATCAGTACTTCAAGAATAAACAAGAAACACTGGAAAGAAAAAAAGCATAGTGCACTTTACAAATATTACTTCATTTGATCCTTAAAACCTGGGAGATAGATGCTATATTATCTGTTGAGACATCTGAGACAGGCCCAAGTGACATATCTACTATATCTGAGGTCAAATTTGAACTCAGGTCTTTCTGATTCCTGGCCTATCTCTCTATCTACTGTGCTACCTAGTTGCCCATAAGAAAAAACATCCTAGACCAGACCAAAATTGTATCAGTCCAATTATGCTTTGATAGCAACTGATCAAAGATGTTATAGAAGAGCAGATTAGCTATCCTCTAAGACTCATTCTTTAAGGTATATTATTTTGTCATTGTAGATATTTTCTCTACTCTATCAGACTATCATCTGTCTATGACTTAGTAAATAGTTTTAAGACTTGCTATGCCTGAAAAAAATGGTCACTGATATTGAGTTTCTTTGAAATGAGATTGGTCTTTGGACAACAAATTTAGACTCCTTCCTTGGATCTTGTATTCCAAAGTTTTCCAATTTGGTTAAGTACTACCTTGGCAAAGGATTACCTTCAGAATACAGTAAGGCACTAGAGTAGGTCTTTAGCAATGGATCTTTCTATGACATTAACTCAACAAGATGAGCAAAGTCAGGATTCTAACCCCATCTAATTCACTTAAGAATATAGATGTTATAGGTTTATCACCTGGGATTTTGCTTACACATTTATATCTATTTTTACCTTCATCTTCCTATTGTACTGATGAGGTCCTGGGCATCTGGGTAGGCTTTAGCAGAGAAAACCAGGAAAACTAATAAAATTATAATACCCCCTGAGACAGACAGGAAAGGACACAGATGGGATCTTCTCAACCTTAAGTCCAAAATGGATTTTTGATTACAGTACCACTCCAGATGGAGGTTTCTAGAAATCCCCCTTTTATTATATCCAACCAGAAAGTCAAGTTATGATGTCAAACCATCAAGGTTATGTTTCCCCTATAAAGATGTCCTTATACTATAGATCCTTGCTACACTTCTCTAAGAATTTAACCCACCAGTCAATTGGCATCTTCCCCTTCCTCCTAGTTAATTTTAAGTTCCACTAGGGAACTTGTCTTTCCCCTTGTTAACTGCTTTAAAACTCCTTTCCTTGCTAACTTCTCCATGAACTTTGCCTCCATTTGCAGCATAATAAAATCTTTGCCCCTTGATTTGGAAGATTTGTAAGCCTACAAATTCTTTTGAGGTGACCTGTGACAGTCACCAGTAACCACTATTTTGGGTATCATTCCCAAACTTCATCATTTGGTGGCTAAACTTCATCATTTTGGTGACCTGATACAGAGAGAGCCTGACTGTATCCTGTAACCCCAGAAGTACTATACCTCTTAGAGAACTTGGAAAGATTTACTGTCTAGTATATAAAGTCACAAAACTACTTTCTTCAAGGTTCAAGGGGCTGATGCTGGCAGGAGCATTAGGAAGGCTTGGTGAATAAAGTATGCTGGAGAGTTCTAAATATTTCAGTCTATACTTACCCAGAATTCCATCTACACCTAGATCATTTTAGTTAGCCTTATTTAAGTTTATCTTAAGTTGGAGCTACTGAAGTGCTTGAAGTACTCCAGGTAAGAATGCACTATATTTTCATGCAAGAATGAGCATGTTTTCCCTCTTTTGTTTCCCAGAATTTTCTGATGATACTCAGCATTTTGTTACTCTTTTTGACAATAGTGTAATCTGAAATCTATAAGGAATATAAAGGACTAGGAGGCATTGTAATGTAATGAAAAGAACAAGGCCATGGAAATCAGGGGATGTGCAAACTGGATTCCAATCTTGGTCTTCCTCTGGTTAAGTATATGAATCACTAGATGTAATGGGTATATCAATCTCTTATAAGGTTTCAGTTTCCTTATCTGCAGCTATGGTGTATCTGTTTAAGCATTGTTGTCGTACAGACTTAGCTATTTACTGATGTGATGAATTCCAGAACTGAAAGGAGACTATTTTAAGATGTCACTGTCCCATTAATACTATGGAGGAAGAACTGAGTCAGTATTAGGTGGTCTGCTGAACCACACCTTTTTACGTGTCCTTTAATAAGGAGAATAAAGAATAATAAAGGCTAGCATTCATGTAATCCTTAAGATTTACAAGGAACTTTACATATTAATTTACAGAAACTCTGGGAGGTAAACACTACTATGACCTCCCATTTTCCAAATGTGGAAACTGAGACACAATGATTAAGGGACTTGCCCAGAGAAGTTGAGAGAGAGGGAGACACAGAAACAGAGATAAAAAAAAGACAGGGACAGAGAAAGAAGAGAAGGGGAAAGGGAGTAAGGGTAGGGTATGATCCAGGTTATGAAGGATTTTAAAGATTTTTTATTTGATCTTACAAGTGATATGGTGCCACTGAAGGGTAGGCTCCAAACAGATTAATTCTCTAAATTTGAAGGTGTGTGTGTTGGTGGGGGAAGGACTCAATGGAAGGAAGGGTAAAAAAAAATTGTTTGATATTCAAAGCCCTCTATAACCTGCTCTCCCCACTTTTCTTATAGAATTAGGAAGACCTGAGTTAGTTTGAGTCTTGTCTCAAACACTACATTTGAAACCTTGAGCAAATCACTTAACCATTCTGTGTCTCAGTTTATTCATCTGGAAAATGGGGATGACAATAGCATTCTAATAACTCTTCATACTTTCCCTCACTGGAGGTGAGTGAGAACAGAACTTTATATAGGGAAACTACAAGGTAGTGAGAAAGATGAAAGTGTTTGGAGAGAAAGTATTTGAATTTAAAGGCTACAAAATACCTTTTCTTTTTTCTTTTTTTCCAAGGAAGATCCTGCTCAAAGAAATAATGCCAGTCTGTAGGACAATTTAGTTTGAAAGGAAAGGTGAGTTTTTATGACTTTACATTCCCTAGGATGTAGTCTATCCTACATTCAAGGTATTGTTAACCTGAGTCCTGGCATGGGAGCTAATGACCCTTTAATTTCTCTGTAGAGATCTAGGTAAGAACCATATTCTTATAGTCCCAGGAAAAGTTGGTAGGGAAATGAGCCCAAGAGAAAAACCAAGACTCAACTTAGTCCACATAAATCCAGAGTTGGGATTCTGGGCCTTAAGTTATTGTTCCCATGCAACAAATTGCATAGAGATCACTTTGGACTTTTCAGAACCTTTTTCTAGATCATAATTACTTTTTACAAATAAAGTTTACATTTATATAACACTTTTAAAATATTATATATATATATATATATATATATATATATATATTTCACACACTCACAAATTTTACATTGAGACAACAATCTTATGAAGTACCTGTAGATAAGAAAAATGGCTCTGATTAGTTGAGTTGTCCCAAGTTATACAATTAATAGTTAATGTCTGAGTCAGAACTTGAATCCAGTTCTTTTGAATTCAAGGGTAGATCACCTAGCCCCAAGGCTATCACTTAAATGCAGGTTAGATTTATTTTTCGGTATTCATTTACCCAAGATGAAGCTCATTTGCCATTTCTCTTCTGGCTTGCATAAGTTGATAACCTCTTTACTTTATCCCAGGCCACCTGGGATTTTGCTACCAGGAAGGACTAATATAATTTGTACTTTGAAATTTTACTCCATGTAAAATTTCTCTTCTCTTCTCTTCTAGAACCTTATATGAAAAAAGGTTAAAAAAGACTTCCTAGTGGGGCCTAAAGGAAGCACTTTTAACATTTGTCTATCTAAGAAAAACCTATTTATTTTTAACCTTTGTTTTCTCTCATATAGTTTTTTAGCTATGATAAAACTCTCCAACTCATCTTATATTAATTCAATTTCTTTCTTTTTCTTTAATGATTTTAGGTCTATAATCTTTCTGAATGCAAATCAAATTAATTCAAAACCTTGGATACACACCTATTGTTTCTTATCCGGTTGCCTCAATTTAGACAAATATGTTATACTTTAGCATATTTAACATGTATGGGACTACCTGCCGTCTAGGGGAGGGGGTGGAGGGAAGGAGGGGAAAAGTTGAAACAGAAGTTTTTGCAAGGGTCAATGTTAAAAAATTACCCATGCATATGTTTTATATATAAAAAGCTATAATTAAAAAAGAATATTATAGTTGAAAATTAAATTTTCTATTCACAAAAAATTAGACAAATGTTTGAATGAATACAGAAGAAAAAGCTAATGTCCAAAATGTATACGTGCAAAGTTATTTGGTTGGTAAAAATCTCACTTTTCCTGTGTGTTTGTGAAAAGCTCTAGGTGCCATACTTTAGAGATTTTGTCCTTTTGTTAACGATGTTTTTCCTGGCCTCAAAAGATGGATTCTGGGGAGGGCCAGCAACTGAATAAGAATGCAACTGTGTGCCTTTTTGATGTGGAAAATGCAGATCTTTACTACTCAAACAAATGTTCTATCTAGGGTACACATTTTAATCTACCAATACTCAAGTAAATTAGCAGAGGAGGAAGAAAGGATGAGCATTTTGTTTTCTAGGCTAAATATCCCCAATTCCTTCAACTGTTCTTCATGACAAGAATTTTATAGGTTCTTCACCATTCTGATTGATATTAGGAAATATAAACAACAGCACAGATGAAAAGAACAGAATATGTTTTCAGGAAATGGAAAATAATCACATTAAGTTGGAGGGGAAATATGTGAAAAACTAATGTAAGACAAACTTGGAGGGGTAGGTTAGTGCCAGATTATGGAAGACTTTAAATGCCAAGAAGAGACTATTCAGTTGGCAGTGATATGATCAAAACTGTGTATTAAAATGTTTAATCTGGAACTATACCTCCAACAACTTCAGTTAACAGTGCTTATTAGCATTACTGGTTTAAGAAAAAAGAAACTTTTTCAATTTGTATCAAAATCTTCTAAGACAGAAGGGATCCCAGGACTTGGAAGGAGGGAATTAAGAGACTGTATCAACTTCATAAACTTTTTTTCAAAACTATGTGAAAAAAAAGGAGAGAAATTGTTTCTCCAGAAAACGTCTTTTAAGTTTCCTGTTTTGGAGAAAAGCTGAAATGAGCTGCCTACTACTTCAGGTAAAAATGGATAAACATGAGTTTGTCCATTTTTTTAAACTGAAGCAAAACAACTACAATAAAATGCCTTCCTGGTGAACCAGTCTAATTCTATTGATGGATGAAAAATTTCTATTTTCACATTTTATTGGTAAAGCCCTGATGGTATAAAGAAAAATGGGTATAGGTAAATGGATACCTGTATCACAGGATTTTGGAGCTGACAAGGACTTTAGTTAATTATTCAATGTTTTTATTCTGCAAATAAGAAAATTGAGACCCAGAAAAATGAAGTTTCTTGTCTAAGATCACACAGTTCTAGCTCTGCTACTAACCAGAATTCAGTAACCTAATTCCTAGTCTAGTACTATCTACATTGCATTATACTGCTTCCTTTAGGAAAGAAGAAAAAAAGGAAAAAAGAAAAGAAGGAAAGGAGGCAGGGAAGAAAAAAGGGAGCAATGAAGCAAAGAAAGAAGGAGAAAAGAGAAAGAAAAAAAAAAGAAAAAGGGCAAGCAGAGTAGAAGGAACACTGAGAGAGCTTGAGGGGACACCTGAAAAGAAAGAAAACAGCTTAAAACAACAAAAGATATCAATCAACATTTATTGAGCACTATACTAACCCTTCTTGGGGATATCTGGTATGAGAGGTAATTGCTCTCCTGGAGTTAACTGTCTGGTTAGGGATATATACTACAGATATTTGAAATGTTAAATAGTAGGAAGAAAAAAAGTTCCATATGAAAAATATTTTAAAATCATCAAAAAGGCACTACCTGAGTAATTTATGGGTGAATGGGATGGAGATTAAGTGTTCTAGGAATTCAGAGGAGAACATCACAGATGTAAGTTTTAAAAAACAAGAGATTTTGATTGGGTCTTAAAGAATGAAAGGGGATATTTCTTGAAAAAGGAATTATAGTAGAAACAAAAAGTATAATAATAGACATTCACTTATTAAGTGCCTGTCCTGTTTAGGTTAGGGATTGGGTCTATGGATGTGAATTCATTGATAAAGGGAGCTTCAAAGATAAACATAAAAGTTCCTGCCCTCAAGGAGCTTACATTTTAACAGAAAAGGATAAAGTTCCAGATTTAACACAAGATTTAGAATTGAATCATAGATTTTGAACTGGAAGTGACTTTAAACGTGTTAGTCTAAGTCCTTGATTTTGCAGACCAAAGAGTTGGGACTCTGAAAGGATGATTTGCTTGTCATTTACTTAGTGGCAGAGAGAGAACAAGGGCTAGAATTTGGGTCACCTAACTTAATGGTTTATTATTCTTTTCACTTTATCACTGGCTCTAGGTCTGACTCTGTAAAGTGAGGGATAATAATCAGACCACCACCTTATAGGGAGTTATGTGCCTTTAGAATTTATGAAGCATTTTCTTATTTTCACATTATCTTTTTTTTTTTTTTTGGACTAGGTAAAAGAGATTATTCTCTGTCTCATTTTTTACCTAGCCTTCTTCACTGATTAGGTGTTGCCTCAGTCAAACTGTCATCTTTTTAAAAAAAAAGACCCTAGTTTAAAAAGGCCACCACCTCCCCACTGCATCCAGGACCATCTCCAGTTGTCTTGATCTCTATTTTACTACTGGGCCCAAATGATTCTGGAGAAGAAAGTGAAGCTGGTGATTTGGCACAGCCCTGCCCCAACTTAAATTCAGTTCACTAATATATCTGGGCATCACCTCCCTGAGGTCAAGGATATCTTCTAGAATGAAGGACAACAAGAATTGGTAAACTAATTTAATTCCCACAATAGCTCTATTAAACAGAACAGGAATCATTGATTTAAAGTACATATAAATTTTTAAAAAATTCACAGATAGAGGAGAAAACTTAAGATTCACAAGTTAAATGACTTGTTCAAGGTCACAGAGCTAGTACAGAAAATGGCAAAATTGTTCCGGCCTAAGCAAATCTTGATGGATCTAAATTATGGTATTGCAAGACCTCTAATCTCTGTGCTTTAAATTTCTTGAATTTATCTTTTCCTCTGAAACCAAGTCTTTTACTTGACTGCCCTATTTCTATCTCCATCTCCAAAGCACAACAATTGAATCATCTTTCGCTCTTTTCTTTCCCTGACCCTTTCCTATAACCAGTCACCATGTCCTATCGATTCTTTCTTCACAACTTTCTATTTTTCCATTTTGACTATTACCACCTAACTCCGGGGCTTTAACAATTCCCAGCTAGATAACACCTAACTGGTCTCCTTGCCAGTGGTCTTTTCCCCTATCCCTTCCCCATTCGTCTTGCTAAATAAAACACACTATCACTCAGCTCCCCTGCACAAAAACCTTCCATGGCTCCCCGATGCTGACAGAACAAAGTCCAAACTCCTAGGTAGGGTCAAAGTCTATTTTCCCAGAAATATCACCCCAATTTGTGTCCTTGACCCAAGATGAATGTTATTTACTGATCAGATCTACTTGGGGACAACCTCTCACAAAACCTTTCTATTTGGGGAGAAAATAAAATCAGCCCAGTGGGGGGGACTCATTTTCCTTTTTGATGTTCTTTCCTTTGAACTTCCCATACTTCCAGTACTCTGATCTCTCCTCTCTTTTTCTTTTGCCAACATCTGTAAGAGTGGAATCCACAAATTCCTCTCAGGCTCCATCACTGGAATCGGGGCTGCTCAGTAGCAGGGGAAGGTCTGGGCTGTAAACAGGAAGTTTTTGTATTTCTGACCACCTTGTGATTGGACTTGGGGCTGACAGCCAGGAGACCTAAAAGGAACGGTTCATCAAAACTAGTTAAGGGATGGAGGGGAGAGAAGAAAGAGAAAGGACTTTATCTTGAGTTTGGACAATCAATGTAAACCAAAGCTGCTAGCAAGGTGCATCTGTCCAGGGCTGGGGTCTTACTTGCATGTCAGAATCGCGCCGCAGAAAATGTGCTTGTGGTCGCGCCCCTTTCAAGCGTGAGCGGGACATTTAAAATTTTTTATTCCCCCTTTTAAGTTTCCAAGGCGTCCGGAACCCCATCCCATTGGGAAACGATGTTAAGGGGAAGGGCAGAAAAGGCGCTGAGGTCACCAAACCCCCTTAAATCCTTTCCTGACCTCAGTTTCCAGGACCCTCCTTCCCAGTCCCCCACCCCCTTCATCCCCTCCCACTCAGATTGCAGGGAAGATGGCTCTCCACAGTCCCTGGACCCTTCAGTAAATATCGATCAATCTTCTCGGGCAGGAGGGAGGCGGCGGGGTGGCCTCTGACGGCAACTAAGGGTCTGGGGTGGCAGGGCCGAGATCCTGGGCCCTGAGGATCCACCCTCCCCCAACACCCAACCTTCAGTATCCCGAGCCTGCCGCCGCCTCCTGCACTGGGGGAAGGGTGCCAGGCAGGGGGAGGAGAACCTTTGGGGGTGACCCTCCCTGCTGGCACTGCCGAGGTGCACCGGACGGCGAGCTCTCTCCTCCTCCCCCGCGCGGACCCTAGGGGTGGGTAGCCCAGTGGGTAGTCCAGGGAAGGGCGGCGGGATAGGGAGAGTTGAGTGGTGCAGGCCGGAAACCACCCTGCTGCAAAATCGGCCCTCTGGCCCCTCGGGCTGGTGCCCCCGCCCTCCCCGGGGCTGGCTGGCCGGCTGGCCGGCCCGGCGCATTCCTTCGGGCCAGTCTGCCCCTGTCCCCGGCGGGCGGCGCACTCTTTGTCCTTGGCCGGCCCAGGCGGGCGGACGCGTGCGCCCCCCGGGTGAAGGGAGGCGGGGAGCAGGCGAGAGAGGAGAGGCGCGCGAGAGAGAGAAGGGAGGGAAGAAAGGAAGAGGGAGAGAGGGAAGGAGAGGAAAGGGAGGGAGGGAGGGAGGGAGGGAAGGAGAGCGCGAGCGAACGACGGGAAGGAGCCAGTCCGGGCCGCCGGCGCGCGCCCCACAGCCAGGCAAGCGAGCACGCGCGCCGCCTCCTCCTCCCCCTCCCCTTCCCTCGCGCACCCCTCCCCTTCCCTCCCAGCTCGCAGGGAACTTGCTGACTGCACCGATCGGGAGGCGATCGGGGACAGGGGAGGCCGTAGAACTCTAGGATCTCCCCCGTTCCATCTGGGCTCCCGGGGAGCTCGCGCCCTCTCACAGCAGCGGCGCCTCCTCCTCCCTTCCCCCCCCCCTCCATCCCACCCCCACCCCGTTTCTTTCTCTCTCTCTTTTTTTTTTTTTTTTTTGCAAAGGCGCTGGGCGGCGCCACCCTCCGGCCAGAGCGCCGCACTACACAACCCCCTCCGACTTTCAATGTTCCACACTCCCCGGCCAGAGCCTCCTCTGCTTCTTTTTTTTCCTGCCCCCCCTTCCCCTCCCGGCTGCTTCCATTTCCTTAAGGAAGGGTTTTTTTTTTTTTTTTCTCTCTCCCTCCCCCACATCTTAGCTGCGTGTAAGCGGGACAGGACGGCGGTAAAGGTAAAGCTGGAAGGGTTTTTTTTTGGGGGGTAGGTTTGCAAGCGGCAGAAGCAGCAGCGGCGGCGCGCAGGAGCAGGCAGCAGCAGCGGCGGCGGCGGCGGCAGCAGCAGCAGCAGCAGCCGCCGCCGCCGCCGCCGCCGCCGGGGCGAGCTGGGGTTGGTTGGTGGGGGTAGGAGGGGGGGGGGCAGAGGGAGCTTTGTTCTTGTTTTCAGCGCTCGCCCTGTCGGTCTCCGGGAGCCCGAGGAGCCAGGACTGACTTCACGCATCACTTGGTGCACACACCATGCTGATATTGGAGCGCTGCCTCCTACCATAACAAACCCTCTCCCTGTCCCTCCCCACAAAGGGGGCTGCAAAGCTGCATTTCCACCGCCGCCACTGCTGCTGCTGCAATTTCCTATCTAAAGCTTTTCTTTTTTTCTCTTTTGCAAATTCTGTTCAGAGTTCTTTTGAGGGGTGTGGGGGGGCTTTGTTCCTTTTTTTTTTTTTTTTGGCCAAAATGTCGGTCTGTAATATAAAAACTGAGCAAGGAACGGTGGCATTGGGAGCTTTGCAGAAGGTGCAGTTTGAATTTTGCTTTTCACTATGGAGCAGCCCTGTGGTGGCCAAATGAATCTTTGCTGCTGGCCGTGTAAACGAAGGAGGCTGCTTATTAGTCCCCCCTCTTTTTTTTTTTTTTCCCTTGGGGAGGAGGGGGGAGGTATAGTGCTTAAAGGCTTAAATGCAAAGAGAAAGGGGTTGTTGCCACGTTTAGGAAGCATATGGGTGATTAACAGGACATGTTTTTCCTTCAGAGAGGGAATTTGGTAGCTCTGACCAACGTAAATGTGTAAATATTTAGACGTTATTAGTGACTTTTTAACATTTTTCAGCGAGGTCTGTTATTTACAGTGTGTCATATGTTATTAATGCTCATTGCCTAAGTTCCCTGGCAAATCTGTTTCGTGACTTCTGAGAAAGTAGACAATTGATAGATTGTCCAAGGGACGAAAAAAATTGTGAGTGGGTTTTCCAAGTTGAGTTCTGTAAATCTTTAAATATTGGCATTCTGGTATACACATCACTTCCCAATGTATCCTTGCAGTAATAATGAGATAAGTGTACAGACACTTTTCAAGTCTTTTCATTAAAAAAAAAAAAAAGATTTTAAGAAACATTTTGCAGAAAGGAATGATATGAAATTTCTTCTTAAGGTTTAACCCCTTTTTTCTTTTCTCTTAAAAGTTTTCAGAGAAATAATTTGACCAAGATGTCCAGTGATAGGCAAAGGTCAGATGATGAAAGTCCAAGTACCAGCAGTGGTAGTTCAGATGCAGATCAGAGGGACCCAGCAGCACCAGAACCTGAGGAACAAGAAGAAAGAAAACCGTCTGCCACACAACAGAAGAAAAACACCAAACTCTCTAGCAAAACCACTGCTAAGTTATCCACTAGTGCTAAAAGGTAATATCTATAAGAAGTCATTTTTTAAGCACAGTTCATAAACTGTATTTTAAGTGAATTAGGACTTGTTATATTATCTCTAGATAGAAACCAAAATCTTGTTACAAACTTTTTTTGGTTAAATGAAAAGTTGTCATTCCCTAAATTGTATATAAGATGCCTTTAAAAAATTATGCCTGAAAGCAAACTTCACTAATTCGTTGACATGAATAAAAGAGTCTTTATGTAGAGATGTATTGTCACATACTCTACCATTGCTGTTATTTTACTAAATAGTTCATGAAGGAAAACTACATATTCTCAAAGTAGATGGTGCTTTGAGATTGCTTTTCCCACTTTGTCTTCTCAACTAATGTATTAGCAGAGAGGCAGGTCAGCAGTAACTTTTTAAGTTTTGGAAATCTTGAAATTCAGGTAATCTTAGAATTCTTGGAACTCTGATCCTAATGGCAGGTAAAGTGTATTAATTTGATCTAAAGAACTGTTAAGTGATAAAAAAAAAAAAAGGGCATCATTATAGCTAAATTAATCATCAGCTTTTACTTTGAAAATGAGAGGCTTTAAAATGTTCCATATTTCTTTTTTGCATTTAAGTAGAGTCGGCCTGCATTTTGTTATGCAAGAGTAAATAAAACTGTGGAAAATAGGTTTTCCAGTTAAGAAGTCACTGTTTTATTTCAGAACTTAAATTACCCTATTATCTATTCAGTAGGAAAGTTGTAGGTACACACTTGACTGTCTACATTTATGTGGATCAGTAGTAGGAAAAAAAATCATTTTCTTATGTTGGATGAGGGGGAAAGCGTTTATTTTTCTGCTGATTTATAAACATTTTGATGGACATGAAAAACAGATTCTCCCAATGGAAATCCATTAATGTTGGTGGTAAAGTTGGAGAAGAAAGTCATTAATCCAGTTATTCCTTTTCTCTGAAGATTAGTCATATCATTAAGCTACATTAAAGTTATTGGTAGGCAATGCTTTTTAAAATTTTTGTGAAAGTATGTAGAAAATGGAAGAAAAATTTTTTAACTTGATCAGTTTAACTGAGCTTCAGGGATGTTGTCTATATAGTTTTATACCGGTTTACCTTATTCTCTAAGTTACCTTAATTATCATTAAACATGTGCAGTACTTGAAATGGTTAAATGTTGACATAAATGATTCATTTTGTTGTAGCCTGTTGTCAGAGAACTTATTAAACAAGTATAAAATCATCAAAGCTTCAAAAATTTTTGAAAGACAAAGATGAAATGCAAAAGTCAAGTTTCTGAAGTTGACGGAAGCTACCCCACATGCTTAGTTTGTAATCTTAAAATACACTTTTCAGTTGGAGTACTGTACTTAGGGTGTGGGAAAGAGAATCACTCAAATGCTAAAAGTAAAAATCCTTCAAAGTGTTTTTGTGAAAATGTTTGTAAATTTCCAGCAATTGATTTGTAAATGTTTTTAGGTTCAAAGAAACAGATAAAATATTGTCAAAACTATTTGTGTGCTCCCTGCTGTAGCTTGTTAATTCTGCCTCAGTAAAACTCGTTTAAAGTCATTGTCAAATATTCTAGTGCATTCCCTCCTCCCTTCTTGTCTCATTTGCATATAAGCTTGAAAAGAGAATCTCTTAAGTAAAAAGTGTTCTAAAATGGATTTTATTCACTTTACTCAGTGCTAGTAGAAGATTGCTATCCAAATCAGGTGTCCACATCTCATTTATTTATAGTAGTAAGAAAGAAAAAAGCTGCAAAGTTTCTGTTAGGGGATTTGGGTTATGCCTCTGAGAACAAAGAGGAAGCAGCCATGTTAGCATTACTGAAGGCAAAGCCAGTCTTGCATTTAACTGCATGTTGGTAGAGGGCAGTGTAATTCCCTGATTATTCTATAGACTATCTCCAATGCTTTGTGTCTGTTCTCATTTCACCAACAGAATTCAGAAAGAGCTAGCTGAAATAACCCTTGATCCACCTCCGAACTGCAGGTATGTAACAAATCTTTTTGTTTGTTTGTTTTTTAAATTAGGGACAATCTGGAGAAATTAATGAATGTGTCTAATGTTTGCTGAACAAAACAGGCAAGCCTATTTCTTTTTGGCTTTTACAGGTGGATTATTCTAAGACAAATTAAATAACTATGAGAGAAAAAAAGTTTGATGGAATGTCATGCAAGTATTGATTTGTGAATACATTGATTTTGCATCTTTTAAGGGAGATTACTTTGAATGGTACTGTTTTTTATTGTGGTATTTATGTTGTTGAGTGTATCAAATTCAAAAGTATATTGTGAAAACTTTAAACAAATTTCTAAGATTTAAAGTTTCCTAGTTTCCTGCTTTTGTGAAATCTTAGTCTAACTGACATAAGAGCAGAAAATATAATTATGAAGTTAGAAATATGTAGAATATAGATTATCACTATTCTATTTGATTTAATCAGGGAAGTGTGCTTGAAGGACACATTTTATGTGCTAAAATAATGAGTTTAGTTATTGCTAGAGCTTTTAAGATAATATCTTGATGATCTAGTTAGAATGACCTAGGAATATTTTCTTGGTGAACTAGAGGATTTAAATATATGGATTAAAAGTAAATGAATATAATAAAAAGAATCACTTTTACTACAACCTAAGAAAACTAAATTGAAGTAAATTAGCAGAATAAATTTGAAAGAATAAGCTCGGAAAAAATAACATTGAGTAATAGTATTTTCCATTTCACTGGTCTTACTTTCAGAATATATTACATTTGGTATTTAGAATGTAACTTATTTCTAGAGATCAAACTTTAGAAATAATATTCTACTCTTAAATATTCAGGATCTAGTATTTGTATTTAAGGAAAATGGGTTCCTGGGGAGAAACTTTTAGTTATGATATCATGATGTATTGATGTTTTTAGATGTATCTTTGCTGTATCTAAAGATTTATAATATTAAAGATGAAATTTTTTTGTGGTATCTGAATCATACTCCTTAGAACAATACAATTACTTTTGTGTTTTATGTATTAACTGCATCTTAAGATTGCTGTGATCTGATTCCCAGCTTATGTGGTGGTGATTTTGTATGAATTATCTTTTTTCAGCATATAAGCTTTATATTTCAGGTGAATTGAAAAGAAAAGGTTTTTTTTTTTTTCTCTGTAAAGTGTACACACTTTACAGGTTCAATTTGAATAGGTAGCCTTATGTCAGAATTTAAAATGTGACTTTATATAGGACAAATTGTAGCCATGGTTTTGACTTTTTTAACCAATACTCCGTAGTGTCTATAGATGAGTTGTTAGAGGAATTATAGTTTCTAGAATTTGTTTTTTCCCAGTTTTACTAAGAAAAAAAAATACCTACATGTGTTAGTTCAAACTACTTGAGGATTTTGATATGACAGGGAAAATCTGAAATCTCCACACAAAAAAATTGTTATCATCTGCTAATGATATAAATTGATCTGTATGTTTTCTTTGTATAAGAGTGTGACCTAAAAGTGTGACGTGCCCTTTAGCAATAGTTGGGTGTTAAAATAGTTAAATATATTCAACTCAGTAAATCCAGAAATATGTTCAAAAGTCCATTGAGAATTATTTTAGAGAGCAGGAGCATAGTTCATTGATGTTTTCACTGTCTGTTTTTCTAAACATCAAGGCTCATTCAAGACAATGAAATTACTACTTCAAGTTTAATTATTAGACTAGTAAAATGGTGAGGTGAACTAATATGCTTGTGTTTGTGACAAAGAACAGATTTCCTAAACTCTTTCACTTTATAACCTCTAGCTTATATTTAATAATGCAAACTATGAACTATTTCCATGGCTTTTCTCCTCATTCATTTAATGGGCAAATCTCTGGGTGACACATAAAGTAATATCAAATACAACTATGTTGCACGTTTATATATTTGGGTTTATACTCTCAGTACACTCTTCCTACTTAGATGTCTTACTGAAGCATAGTGGTTGTAATCCTGGGTTTTTGAAAGTTTTGTCAATAGAAGTTAAATTCTAGTAGGTCTTTTTTTAGCTGGAAAGCCTTTGATTATGGGCCAGACATTGGTCTGTGTCTTTTGTCAGAGGGCCAAGTTTAGAGAGACTCATTACTGGAAAGTTTGTTAATGGGTGATGACTGTTTTTTTGGCCACAGAAACTCAGCCACTCACCAATCATCAGGTGTGAAAGGATTGTAGACTGCTTTCAGTCAGTATGGACAATGGATTCATAGACTGCCCATATTGATCAATTGATGGTTTTTAGGTATCTAAATATGTTTGGGGAAGGAGAATTGAAGAGCATACATATGTCCATGTGGTCATCACTTTTAGAATGGAACACTTTTTTAAGGTAGCATTTAACATATGAATGTTCAATTATACATCAAATTCTTGGACTCTTCACTTTCAATGCAGAAACTCTTATTTGTAGAATTTGATTGTGTTAGTCCATAATTTTTTGAAATACTACCTCGGTTCCCATTAGTAGATTTAGATGTTGGGTGGTTTAGTTGGAATATTTCTTTTTTAGAGGAGAGATTTGGGGGCTTTAGCAGATTTTCTTTGTCTGACCTTGTTGCATCTAATGGATAGATAGCCTGGTGCAGTGGAGAGAACTGGATATGCAGTTAAATCTTGGATTTGCCATTTACTACCTGTGTGGGCAAGAAACTTAATCTTTCTGAGTCAGTGTCTCTCTTTTAAAATAAGGGATTTGTGCTCAGTGACCTTTTAAAAATGCCTTCCTCTGTGTCACATTTTGGTGTGTTGAGTTAATCCAAAGGTGTGCTGCCAGTGAAGTGTCATTTGTTTTTGTCCAGGCTTGTGATTTCATCAATTTGGAAAACTTGGGTATGGGAACTTTAACTACTGATGCAGACTTGTAGCTTATAGGCTTAGTAAGTTTTCTCATGGTTATGAAGGAGTTACGATTTAGCCCATGCATGGTCTTATACCCAGTGTATGCCAAAAAGAAATTGAAACCAATTCTTCCTGACTTTAAGACAAGCCCCTCTAGGCATTGTATTATGTCATTTGTATTTTAAGAGTTTACATACGTTTCTCCCCCCAAAAAATGAACATTTGAATCAAAGAAGAAAATTACATAGAATTAAAAAAAAAAAAAAAAAAAAGCTGAACAGTGAAATCCCAAAAAGATTTTCTTACTTCCCTGATGGTTAACAAGTTTCTTAATTGAGTTAATACTACTTTTGTGTAATGTCATTCTACAAGAGATTTGCTATTGAATTAACTGTGATATTTTGAATTATTTTCATTTTCCTGAGTGATATGAAGATACGGTAAAGAGTTTCTATATTCCAAATATTTATGTTTCGTAATTAAAGTTATTGAATAATGAAAAAAACAGACCAAAATTGCCATAACTCAATATATAATATTTTAATAATTCCTGTCAGTGAGACTTTCTAATATATGTATCACATTTGAACCAACAGTACAAATATCCTAATGTAGCTATGAGCTGAAGGAGAATTTATGTGTATTCTTGACAGTAATGATTCTATCATTTTTTAGATAAGGTTATATTATATTATCCAAGTTTGTTATAATGCACTTTGATTCATGACAAACCCATTGATGACTATTTTAGAAAGTCTAACCTGTGAATGTCCAAATATGATATTAACTTCTTATATTTGTCATGGTTTTCGTACAAAAATAATGGTATTTGTGGCAGAGAAATGTCGATTGTAAGGTACTTGATAAGTGCCTAGTATGAATCCAATTTTGCCTTCTTGATGATGTTAAGACCATACTTTACCTTGAGCATTTACAATATATTTAGAATATTCAGTTTTTAGAAGAGACACTTCTGAGCTCTAGCAAATAACCTTGAATTAGTATGGGACCTTGATGGCAGAGTCGAGAAGATAGGGATTCAGATTATGTCTGTCATGTACTGGCTATGTGACCCTGAGTAAATCGCATAACCTCTCAGTGGGCCAGACCACAACAAGTTGCTGAGCACAGTGCTAGTCTACGTTGATTGAAGGAGTTCCCTATCATTGAAATCACAGGGCCAGACTCGGGGAAAAGGTGGATTAAAGTGTACCCCAAGCCTGGGAGTCTTGTAACATACCGGATAATTTGAAATGGTGTTTATTAATATATGACAGTGGAACTTTTGACATCATAAAATCTGTACAAACTCAAACTATGTTTGAATGTGGATACTTATTAGTAGTTCTTGACATCAAAACAGCATGGCTAATTCACAGCATCTGATTATAATGTTAAGTGTGAGTATACTTAAAAGATCTGAAAATAGTTTCTGTAACATGTGATTTGCAAATGGCCTTGGTCCTTCTGATGAAGAAACAAAGCTCCAATGGGCTTGCTAAGTGACTGACTCCCCTTGCCTATTAGTAAGAGATTGATTTCATTTCACATTCATCTGCTACCTGTTTTGACTACAGGATCTTAGTTATTGTCAGCTGTTTCTCAGTGATTCAGGATTAAACCTCTGAAAAGGGGCTTCTATCTGGGATTTGAAAGGAAGTGCCTTTTTGGTGATTGTGTATAATTTTCTTTCCTTTTTTCCTCCTCTGCTGCAATACTGTACAGTTTAGTTGGACTGATTGATTTATTTTTCTTCATTCTCCCTCCCTCCCTCCCCCATTAGTTCCTAATATATTTATTCACATGACTATTGTTAGATGACTTGAACCAGGTTCAAGTTGTGTGGTCTTTCATTGAATTGTGGAATCTCAGTTACAGGTTCCCCATACATTATTGTTGTTCAGTCTTTCAGTTATGTCAGATCATTTGGGGTTTTCTTAGCAAAGATATTTGAGGGGTTTGTCATTTCTTGAGAAAACTGAGGCAAATAAGGTGGTGACTTGCCCAGGGTCACACAGCTAATAAGTGTCTGAGGCTAGGGTTTTAATGTTTGTTGATTGCCTGATAGGCATCTTTGTGATCATCTAATGCAATTCCTTATTTTACTCTTGGGAAAATTTAAGATTTTGAGAAGTTAATTCATTTGCTGAAAGTCACAGGTTAGTTTTTATTTTTTCAAAATGGGATATAAATTTGGTTAAAGAGAAATTTTTGATGAGCTCACCAGTACATTTAAGAGTGCACTTTAGAAGATATAATAGCAAGAATTACTTTCATTGAAGACTTGGTGGTAGGTTCATCAGATTTATGAATTGTGCAGGCTAACTTACCTTTGTAAATGAGGAAGCTGAGGCCATGTAGTAGAGCCAGAATCGCAACCCAGGCTCTCTGATTCAACTCTTGTATCTTTTTCACAATATACTATTTTGCCCCTTTCTTGGAAATTTTTAATAGTATATGATTAACATGAAATAATTTGTTTTCAAATCCAAATAATTCCATTTCTCTGAATATTCAGTTCACCAGACTGCCATAGACAAAGAAACTATATGCAAAGAGTGAGATTGTACTTGTTGCATGCTTTGTTGAAATCCTTTATTATATGGCATTTTTTTCCCTTCATAATCATGCTGAACATATTGCTTTTATTCAGTAATTACTTAGTCATTTGTAGCATTCTTCACTTCTCAGGTTCTTTGAGCCATAAATATTCACTAAAATACCTAAAATATAATAGAAGAGAATTTTACCTATCTGGTTGGCATTGACAAGTAAAATTAAACTTATTTATTCTCACAAATAAGAAAGGGATGATCATAAAATTAAGCTTTAAAACTTTGATTTACTAAATGTGTGAGGATAACAGTAGGCATTAGTATTGTTTTACTACCAAAAACTCCTGAATACAAATGAAAAAAGTGGCAAAAAATACTTGCGATTTTTATTATGTTTTTGAAATTCATTAAAATCTGGAAGGAATTGACTTGATTCTTTTACCTTTAAACTATTCTAGATACTACCTGTTGAGATTTTAAGAGTTTTTTTTTTTTTTTAATATAACTTTTATGTTTAACATCTCTATAGCTGATTACCAGCAGAGAATATGTTCCCTTGTTTTCTTCAGAAGGGACTTGTATTTCTCTTTATCCTTGCCCACCAGAGAACATTTGTTGTTATCTGAGATATGTATGTTTCATTTCATATAGTAAAGTTGTCCCATGCACCTGTTGAAGTTTGTCACTGCTAAATTAATGTGGACCATTTTTAGAGTGATAGAGTTTATCATTGATGGTTAACTAATAGTGGAATAGTGTATTTTGTTGCTTTATTGTACTTTTTTCCCCCCCTAAGTCCAACTCTTCATGACTAACTCTAGTTGTTTTTTTATTTAAAAATTACCTTTTTTGGTATCATGTTATTAGTTTAAAATTGTATTTGTTAACTATTTTGATAATTTGACCACAAAACCACAAAAATAATCCTTTTCCCCCCTTTGATGGAATTTTAGATGTTTAATTTTTCTTTTTTGAGTTCATAAATTTTTGTTTTTGAGGAATATTATAATTTTCCATTAAATGCCAGACTTGAGTAGGTTTTTTTTTTTTTAATCACTAATAACATCTTGGGATCAAATGCATGTTGTTATTTTCCCTTGGATGTGCTTTAGAACACTAAGTTCAAATAGTTGAAAAAATGTTTTTTCATGATCAAGCACAGGGCTTTGGTCTTTATGGATGAAACCCATTCTGTCTGTGTTTCAAAGTATTTTTGATTTACTAATAAAATCAAAGGATATTTGTAGGATTTAATAAAGCCTAATATAGTTCCCCTAAATTAGCTGATGATTTTTTTTTAAAGCTTTTTATTTACAAAACATACGCATGAGTAATTTGTCAACATTGACCTTTGCAAAACTTTCTTTCCAAATGTTTCATTCCTTTCCCCACTCCTTCCCCTAGATGGCAGGTAGTCCAATACATGTTAAATATGTTAAAATATATGTTAAATCCAATATATGTATTCATATTTATATTAACTGACGACTTCTAACTTGGGAAAAGGGACCCATACAAAAGGTTAGCCTAGCTTTTCATCTGAGCTACAGGGTAAGTCTTACTTGGCCATATGCCAAGTTGGTTTGCAAGACAAAGGAAATAATAACATTGACATTTACATAATGCTTTAATGCACATACATAATCTTACCAGAGCCTTGCTATGCCCTGGTGAGATAGTAACTCAAGTATTTTACAGTCATAGAACTCCTAAATAACATTGGAAGGGTTGGAATTCAATTCTTTCTTGACTGAAATTGTAGTATTGGCAGTAGAAAAGCAAAAGGTGGTTCGTTTGGGTCCCCTGTCTCCACTCCCTCCCCATCTCCACTTTTCAAGAACTTTCAGTCCATCACCCCGAAAAACATTCTGGGCTTATCTTGTTTGAGATACGATTGTAGGCTGGGGATATGAAGGAAGGCCAAATCTATACCAGGTAAATGGTAGGTGATCTCGTAGGGAGGTTATTAGAGGAGTGGAGGGGTCCCCCTTGGTTGAGAGTTAGCTTCTTTTAACTGCTCTAGACTTTACAAAGGAAGACTGATTGGGAAAGCCTGAGTGAAATCTTTAACATTGTGATTGTAGTGTATTTGGTGAACATCAGATTCGATCCCTAACAATACTAGGGTATTGGGGGGGAATGGGCCTTGGGGTAGGGGAGCAACTCTTGAAAGTTGATTAAGTTTGATACCAATAAAAGAAATGATGATTACCATAGTTAGAAATAAACTTAGTGGAGCTCATTTCTCAAAGTGATATTTAAAATATATGAAAAATTTACTTAGATGAATTTGTGAATGACAGAATCCCAATTGGTTACCAAGCAAAGGTAATACTTAATATTTTGAGGTTGACTTTCCCCTAACTTGGTGTGCATTATTTGGGAACTCCCTTTTGGAAGTAAACTACTTGACTGAGTACACCAAGTTCTGACTGTACTTCTGTAGACCTTTCTGTCAAGTTTTCACTCACATACATAACTTATCTATCTTTTAGAATGGTTGTGGATTTCAAATGAAATGACATGTACTTTTAAAAGCTGAAAATAGTATGCAGATACGGTTTCGAATTTGTGAGGTAAGACAGAGACCACGAGTAATGCAACCATTATAAGTACAGATGAAGTACTTTAAAAAACATGAGTAGAAATAAAGTTTGCTTTGGATTGTAGAATAGAAAATAATTTTGAAAAGGAGAATGCAGATTACAGCAAGGCTCCTGAAGTCTTTCAACCCAGAACTGGGTGACCACACTTGTCTGGTATATTCAAGAAAGAATTTTAATTAACCTAATGATTCTTGCAGGCCAGATATTCTGCTATACGTTGTCTTTTATTTGGGGGAGTATTTTGGTGTGGTATTGAGAACTTTGGTACCTTCAGTTCATTAGACACAACAGAGAAGTCTTCAACAAGTAATATCTAGCAAAATTTTATCTATCTTTATTTTTCTCCCTGGGGTGTTTTGAAGTTGTAAATTGCTTTGAGAATGGGAAACTCCTAGAGATTAAGAGTGTGTTTTAAGAAAAACTACTTAATCATCTGGGATTTTCTGGAGTTTTTAAAGATTATGCCTTGAAATACACATTTACTCTTCTACTCTTATCTACTTACCTGTCTCTAAAATGTTGATATGAGAGTTTTCTAAGGTCTATGTGAGTTATTATTTTAATGTAGGTAAGTTGTTTCCTTTAGTGCATTTGATTCTTTAGCCACATTTAGTCCATTAGCTTATTGGTTCACTTAGCAAAACACTCCTAATATACTTCAGCATGAACTATCAGAGTAATGTGATGATGTGTTTTTAGATTGGTGAAAATAATTTACAAGAATAGTGGTATTGTTGTCTTTAATCTCTTGTGTCTGACCAAAACAGAACATTGAAGAGAAAAAAAAAGCATTAAAATTATATATGTTGATAATCCATAACTTTATAGAAAGAGGTGAACACTCATAAGTTGTTCCTTTTAATATCTACTTGTGTTATGATGGTGATACCTCTGATGACAGTGAGCATTTGTAGCCTGAAGCAGAGTAACTTCCTGGATATAAATTATTTGTTTTGAAATTATTTTAATCCTGGTCTTGTTTTGACTTGGCCCTTTAAATGGGATTAGAGTTTTAATTTTATGGTTAGTAATAAAACTTTGGATTGGATTGTGATGCTCAATTCATTTTCTGAGATTTTGTCTGCTTCTGTGTTTTGGAAGTATTTCAGGCCAGAAGTACCAGTAATGCCATTCTGAAGTTTCTTTGTTCTTTCACTGTCCCAGAGCAAATATACTTTATCATCCTGTTTAACTTTGTCTGGGGGAAAATAAAGATATCTCTTGTCCAAAATTAATTTTTAGGATCATAACTCCACATCATTTGGTCTGAATGAAAGGTCCAGAGAAATATTAATTCTTTTATTTTTTGTTTTCCTTTACTTATAAATCATCTTGATCCTATCTTTACCTCTAACATCCCTGACTTTTTAGAAATATTTTGTTCTTAGGATGGTAATTGTAGTTAATTTTACAAATCTTCTAGGCCCTTCATAAATGGATTATCTTACACATTAAATTACAGTAGGTTAGGGGAATCCATCTATTTCAGGATCCAAGAGAGATGATCTTAAAAGAGGTGTGTGTGTGTGTGTGTGTAAAAGAGATGGAGAAAAACTGCTTTCTATTGCTTTCAAAAGCTTCCTCCATTTATTTACTTTTAAGAAATGGAAGGCTCTGTAGAACTTGAGCTTTTTGGGACTTTTTTTACACTTCACATTTATTTTTGAGGATCATTGTCTCATTTGTTGCATTTTTTTTTTTTTTTAATGTACTGACCTCTTGTAATTTAGTGTGGAATCACAATTGTGAGAAATTTGGCTATGAACTGAATTGTTTAGGGGAGGCCTTGCAAGCTATACAAACAGCCATTGAGGTCCCTAGAATTATAGGATATTCTGTTCTATGGTCATTTTTTTAAAGAGAGGTTAGTTTTACTCATCCCTTATGCCCCTCAATACATTTTTCAGAAGCCTTGAGCTGCTAGGAAATTTGTATGCCAAATAATTTTTTTCCCAATCTAAAATGATTTTTATCTCTCTGCCTAGATACATATGTGTGCAGTGAAAAGGTTGGATCTGGAGACCAAAGATTTCACTTATGATACAAGCTTTACTACTTAATCATACTACTTAATAATATGATCTTAAGTTAGGAGAAAGGGGAATACAGGAAGCATTTATAACCATCACTTGCCAAGAATTGGACTAAGCATTTTTATAAATAACTCTTTGGATCCTCATATGCTATTGTTATTCCCATTTTGCAATTGGAGAAACTGACACTAACAGAGGTTAAGTCACTAGCCCGGGGTCACACAGCCAGTAATTTTGTCTGAGGCTGAATTTGAATTTAGGTCTTCCTGATTCCAGGCTCATGGCCCATAGCTGCTTCACTTAACATCCTGAACTAGACTACTAAGGTTCATTCTAACTATAAACCTTAGGAGACTTTCAAATGTAAATGTTTTTGCCCTAGGAAAATAGATGCATAAAAAGTAAAATATTACATTTGGCAGCTACTACATCTTTTAAACTTACCATTGCCTCTAGACCTTGCATGAAAAGTAAGCACTTCATGATGCTTCTATTTACAGGTATCATATTCATCTAACATGTTTCTTCATCTTTTGTCAGGGTTATTGTTCATAAGATTTTATCACTGAACAATTGGACTGTTTTATGTTAAAGTTAGTATACAAATCAAAGTGAAAATTAAGATCTCTTGTTCAAATATAATTAATTTGTGACAAAAGAAAAGTCTAAATGTTTTGACAGTATAGTACTCATGTATCTCAGTCTAATATAGATCTTTGTCTGTGTCTAATACAGAGGTCCTCAAACTATGGCCCGCGGGCCAGATGCATTAGCTGAGGACGATTATCCCCCTCACCCAGGGCTATGAAGTTTCTTTATTTAAAGGCCCACAAAACAAAGTTTTTGTTTTTACTATAGTCGGGCCCTCCAACAGTCTGAGGGACAGTGAACTGGCCCCCTGTTTAAAAAGTTTGAGGACCCCTGGAGAATATGCAATACTAGTCATAATTCTGTATGAAAATAATTTTTTTCCAGGATTGCAACAAGAAACTTGGAAATACATTTTATTAATGTTAGAATCCTGTAGGCGTATAAAATATAGCATCATACATACCCCAAATTGAGAGATTTTGCTTTTTACACATTTTTGTGTATATGTAACTTATATTTACTTCCCCAACTAATGGTTTTTATTTTTCATACCCTTTTAAATTCTGGAACCCTATAGGAAATTAAAAATATGTATATATGTGGAGGCATGTGCTTTTGTTTCGATTCATTTGATTTATTCATTAATGGTTTTTACTATAGAAAAAAAATCATCTCTATGTAAGATTTTTTCTTTTTTTTTTCTTTCTTTCTTTCTTTCTTTTTCTTTTTTTTTTTTTTTTACTTAATAGCCTTTTATTTACAGGTTATATGCATGGGTAACTTTACAGCATTAACAATTGCCAAACCTCTTGTTCCAATTTTTCACCTCTTACCCCCTCACCCCCTCCCCCAGATGGCAGGATGACCAGTAGATGTTAAGTACATTAAAATATAAATTAGATACACAATAAGTATACATGACCAAAACGTTATTTTGCTGTTATGTAAGATTTTTTCATGTAAGCTGCCACTATCAGGTTTTGAAGTGTTTATTCTGTTGTCCTTTTCTTTAACCTCTTCCTAGGTAACTGAAAGAGGTGTTAAAATTATTTTAAATTTAATAATTAATTGTAATTTATTAATTTATTTCTATCATCTTCACTTTAATAATCCAGTATCCTCTTGACTTTATCTCCAGATGAACTGAGTCTTCTATAACTACTGTCTCCAGTTTTTGCTCTGTAGTTATTATCTCTAGTTAGTTTTGTATCTTTTGTAGTTTTGCTTTATCATAATATGGATTTTCTACTTCTATTATGAAGTTTTGCCTATAAGGGCCATCTTTTGACATGCTTGTGAGTTAAGAAGTTGATTTCTTTACATTAAAATTGTATAGCTTTTTAATTTACTTTAGAATCATTTCTATTACTATTCATTTACAAGGTGGACTTCTGGTTTTCTTTCCCTAATGTTTATCTTGTCTCTATTCCTTTCTTACTTTACTATTTCCTGATTGATGTAGTTTGTCTCCTCTTTTTTCCTTTCCTTTCCCAAGTCTGTTGCTGTTTTCTTTTTTTTCTTCTTCCTTCCTTCCTTCCTTCCTTCCTTCCTTCCTTCCTTCCTTCCTTCCTTCCCTTCCTTCCTTCCTTCCTTCCTTCCTTCCTTCCTTTCTTCCTTCCTCCTTCCTTCCTTCCTTCCTTCCTTCCTTCCTTCCTCCTTCCTTCCTTCCTTCCTTCCTCCCTCCTTCCTTCCTTCCTCCCTCCCTCCTCCCTTCCTTCCTTCCTTCCTTCCTTCTTCCTTCCTTCCTTCCTTCCTTCCTTCTTCCTCCCTCCTCCTCCCTCCCTCCCCTTCCTTCCTTCCTTCCTTCCTTCCTTCCTTCCTTCCTTCCTTCCTTCCTTCCCTTCCTTCCTTCCTTCCTTCCTTCCTTCCTTCTTTCCCTCCCTCCTTCCCTTCCTTCCTCTCTCTCTCTTTCTCTCCCTCCCTACTTCCTTCCTCAATCCATTCTCATTTGCAACTTATTCAAACATGATTGCCCAGCATTTCAATTGCCAAGATATAGGTTTAGCTTCTTTCCTGTTTTGGGGGGAGTCATCAAATCATGCTGTAATATTCAGGTTTTACTGTGTCTTTTACTTTTAAAAAAAATCAGGGTTGGAAATTGTTGGGGTTGCAGTTAGTACAGTAAGATTGAATTTAGTGTAGGAGATTATAAAGTTAGTGCTTAAAATCATAAAATTCTTGTCTAGAGGAAAGGCAGCAAAGATCTGTGAAAAAATTATTTTCCATCTTAATTTATCAGTATTCATAATGGTTTCTTTCTAAATAACATCACTTGTCCCTTAGATAACCTGCTTTAACTGTTTGTTTTTTGCTTTTTTATTTTATGTGGCTACCTCCAAAGAAGAGGAGGAGAAAAGGGGGGGGGGGAATCCCATTGTTACACCCCCTCCCCCAAATTTATTCATTGTAATGCATTGCAAAGTCAATCTGGTTCTTTACCTTACAACTTAGGTTATTAAAATAGTCCTCTTACTGGTCTTCCCACTTCTGGTTTGTCCCAGTGCCAGTTTTTCCCTTACAATGCTGCCAATTTCTTTTTGGTCTAGATCTGTGATTTTTATCAATGTTGCCGAAATAATCCTCCCCAAAATATAACTGATCTTGGCATTTTCTGCTTCAGAAAACTCTGAAGACTCTTCATCAAGTTTTTCTTTCTTCCCTCTGGCCCCATCTGTATTTCTAGCCTTATCTCCCATTTCTCCTAGTGTATAAGAATCTTTTGTTCCAGCCAAACTGGCCCAGGCACTGTACCTCAAAAACACCTTGTGTGCTTTGCTATTTCTATGATTTTGTTCAGATCTTTTCCTCCCCCTTCTCTTCTAGGCCTTCACCCCCTGCCCATTCTTCACGGTTTTTGTTCAGATTCCTTTTCCTGACCACCACAGATTGGAATGATTTCCCTTATCTCTGTATTTCTTTAACATTTATTACATATGAAGTCATGGAGTCAGAAAAACTTGTTGAAATCCTACTCTCTACATTTAATAGGTAAGGGGACTAGCCTTTCTGACTGAGCCTTAGCTTCTTCATTACAACAGGTGTAATTATGTCTGTAGTACCTATTTTTCTGGGATATTGGGGGGGGGGGCTCAATGTCATTTGTGCTCTTTGTTGTGTAGATTTCCCCTCAAATGTGAAAATGGGGGGGGTCAATGTCATTTGTGCTCTTTGTTGTGTGGATTTCCCCTCAAATGTGAAAATCTCAGAGCAGCCTTAAGATTTTGGGGGACATACTGTATAAATAAATGGCAGTTTTATGTAGGATTCCTATAGGATTTGCATTTTGGTAAAATGAAATCATCAGAGAAAAAAAAATTACATTTTTTAGGGGAGGGAATCTAAATTATGAAGGGCTTTCTATATCCCATAGGTAACAACTCTTATAGACAGACAATATTGATCCCCTGACTATAGAAAAGTGCTCTTTAGTCTATATCTTTTATTATAAGTAATTACAATTAAAATTAATGACTATCTCTAGTAGAAAAATCAGACATGTTTGTTTTTATATATAGGCATATATAAAAATGCCTGTTGATAATTTTTATTTCTTCTTTTGAAAATTATATATGATCAAAAACATATAATATTATAATATTTTTATATAAAGGCATAATGTGATAAAGGCAAAAAGTAATTCAAAGAAAGGACTGAAAATAATGGAAATGAAAGTTTAAATTGAGAAAGCAGGCTGATGATTTTCTTTGTTGCTGTATTGGGATGGTCTTAACAAAAGTGCAGACTTTTACTTCTGGACTAGCTAATATCCATCACTTATGGGCAGAGTGGCAGGCTGTATTAGATTTTCAGTTTTAACCTAATCGTCTATAAAATAATTGCTCTTGTTGAGGAGGTGGAAGGGGAGGGGCATTTTTAGCCCACTAAGAGTTGTGTTAAGTAACAACATTCACCCTTTTGTATTCAAGGCCTTTTGCCAGGTTTAATATCTTCATTAGATATACCAGCAGCCTTGGATGCAGACTACAAATACTCACTTCTGAGCTTAAATAAAACTGGGGGTGGGAACGGATGGGAAGTTGGTTGATAGACTGGCTACTTGACAGAGAATTCTTGGCCATGGCAACCCAAACCCTGAAATGAATAATTTACTGATAAACATCATCAAGGACATATTTGAGTGCAAATGTCAATACATAGCCAGAACATATTAATCATGCAACTAGAAAAGGTTTATTATTTCTAGCTTTACAACACTTCTTGCAAATGCCCCCTGCTCTCTTCTTCCACTGCCTCCCCTTCATTTTAGGCTTGGGCTGCTGCAATATTTCCTCGTTGAGTCAAGCCTTTCCCTATTCCAGTCCCATCTTCTATATTGGGGTATAGATCAGTGAATTTTGTGATTTTTCTGGAAGTGCAGATCTGATCGTGTTAACTTTCCTTCCTTAATAAACTTTGTTCACTATTACCACTAGAATAAAATATAATTAAATAAATAAATAAAATTATTTGGTATTTAGAAATCTTCACAATTTATCCCCCACCCAGTCTTCTGGAAGATGGGAAAGATTGCTTCCCTAGATTCACCCTGAGATATAGCCATACTGGCTATTTGGTATATGTTTCACTCATCCCCATACTTGTATCTTGGGTACTAGCTACCTCCTCTGCCTTAGAAGGTACTTTCTCCTTATCTCCTCCACCTTTGGGGTATCCTTTTTTTCAATCCAGATTAAGTTAAAATACTAATTTTCCAGATCAGAGGTGTCAGACACTACCCAAACTACCAGATTAAAATGCTATTGGGAAATATTTAACAAAATATGTAAAAATACAATAAAAAATAACATTTCATTTTAAAACTAAGATAATATATAGCCTGCAATAATCCTTATTTTTGGGTTATTGGCTCACATTTCTGTTTCAATTTGATCCCACTGGTACAGATAAAGTTTCCCCCCTCCTCCATTTGCAAGTTCCCATCTTTGTCTTTCACACTTCATATCATATGCATATACTTAAAGGACCATGCCTACTTCCATTAAAATCTAGGCTCTTTTTTTAATTTTAATTTTTAATCTTTTTGCACTTAATAGTATTTGTAAAGATAATTTTCAGAATTCATTTTTTATAAGATTTTGAGTTTCAAATTCATCTCCCTCTTTCCTAAGACAGAAAGCAATCTCCTATAGGCTATACACTTACTTTTTTTTTTTTTATTTTTTATTTAATAGCCTTTTATTTACAGGATATATACATGGGTAACTTTACAGCATTAACAATTGCCAAACCTCTTGTTCCAATTTTTCACCTCTTACCCCCCCCACCCCCTCCCCTAAATGGCAGGATGACCAGTAGATGTTAAATATATTAAAATATAACTTAGATACACAATAAGTATACATGACCAAAACATTATTTTGCTGGGCTATACACTTTCAATCATGTTAAACATATTTCCATATTAGTCTTGTGAAAGAAGAATCAGAACAAAAGGGAAAAAAAACAAAGAAAAAAAGGAAAATAGTATGCTTTGATCTGCACTCAGACTCCATAGTTCTTTCTCTGATTGTGGATGATATTTTCCATCACAAGTCTTTTGAAATTGTTGTAGATCATTGTATTGCTGAGAAGAGCTAAGTCCACCATAGTTGATCATCGTACAATGTTGCTGTTCCTGTGTACAATGTTCTCCTGGTTCTGCTCACTTCACTAAGCATCAGTTCATGTAAGTTTTTACAGGTTTTTCTGAATTCCTTGCCTACTCATCATTTTTTACAGTGCATAGTAGAATTTCAGCTCTTAAAGGACAGACACTTTTGTCCTTGTAATCCTAGTGCTTAGCCAGACCTGCCATGGAATAAGTGCTTAATAAAAATTAGTTGATTTAAACCATTTATCATTCAGCGCTGGCTAGCTAAGTGATATAGTAGATAGAGCATGGAGCCCAGAATCGGGAAAGTGCTCATCTGGCTTCAGACATTATTAGCTGTGTGACCCTGGGCAAGGTGCTTGATTTTTCATGCCTCAGTTTTCTTATCTGTAAAATGAGCAGAAGAAAGAAATGGTAAACCACTCCAGTATTTTTCCCAGAAAAACTTAAAATGGGGTTTGGAAGACACCAACAAAGTGTGGGTGCATCAAAGGGTATAAATAACTTGGTAATTTTTCTCACTTTATTCAAAATTATTTTCCTGAACATCTCATAATTTGACTAATAGTCTATTAATATTCCCAACTTATCATAGTTCTTCCAACATTAATTCCTTTTTTTTTTGGTCATAATGGCCAGTTTGCTTGTAGATACATGGTAAAACTACAATTATTTTAATTTTAATTTCTCCCCTCACTAATGATTTGGAGCTTTTGAAAAAATATGCCTATTGATAAATTTGTATTTCTTTTAAAAACTATATATGATCAGAAAACATTTAATTTATATAATTCTTAAATTTATTTTTAATTTTAGTAAAGTGCTTGGCACATACTAAAGTACTATGTTAATGTTGTTTTGCTATCAGCATACTACCACCACCATCACCATCATCACCATCATCATCATTATTATTATCATTAGCAGCACAATATTGGGAGTCAGGAGACCTGGCTTCTTCTAGTCCTGGTTCTGTCAGTGTAACCTTGGACAAATGGCATAGCAGTCTTTCTCTGCCTCAGTTTTATCTTCAGTAAAGTGAATTACCTTGGTAATGTAACAGTTTTGTTCGTAGTGAAGTTTTAACAGAAATAATAAAAGTGTTTTTCATTCCTCTGGTCTACTTTCATAATTTAATATAGTAAATTGGAGAAATAAGAAATACTCTGAGTAGGCTTGTTTTTGAGCCTGGACTGATGTTGGAAACTACTATCCTAAGGCACAATGTCCCTTTTTTTCCCCCTTTAATTTCTTTGAAAGCTGAGGAACAAAATTATAATTTCCCAAATTTGCTGACTGCTTCCTACATTCAGAGCAGAATGTTTCATTCTGTGAACTAGATAGATGGTCTTTCAGGTGGTTCTCCTTAGCTCTTAATCCTCTGATTCTATATACATTAGTACAATTAGTGTAAATTAGAGTGGGGGAGTGTGAAGAGGTGAGATGTATTAATTAATCAGAAAAAGTTGGGCCAGGAATAAATCACTGTATTGCTAACTGGAAATTGAGAAACTGCTGTAGAAGGTGCCATTTCAACAAGTTTTTGAATTGCAGAGAAAACAAAAATTTGATGAGGTTTAAGGAGATTTAAGAGGTTTGAGGTTGATGTGCTTGTGTCTGTGGGTTGGAAGAGGAAATTAGTTGCCCTGGAAAGTAGTGGCATGAGGGAACTGTGGATGAGTGGGTTTGCCTGAGTGCATTGGAGTGAAGCAAGAAAGGGGAGTAGAGGAAATGAAGTGAGTTAAGTCTGGAGTGGCCTGATGAGGGCTCTTGAAACTGAAGGTGAGAATCCTGATTCATAAGGCATTGTTGAGGTCTTGAAGAGAGATTGTCATTTGGCTGAAACAGATTAGTCTTTAACCGAGTTATCTGTGATTAGATTGATTATAACAACTGCCAGAGGTTGATGATTAGAAAGACTTATCTGGAAGAAATTCAATCTGTCAAATCTATTACCTTGCAGCTTTCTAGGACAGGAAGTTTAAAAAAGTAATCTATATTCTGGTTTAGAAAAGACTATTTTGGTAATAATGCTTATATTTATTACTGCTCAAAAAGTCATCAAAGGTCTTCTTTTGGTGCAGAGGCTCTTAACCTTTTTTTCTCTTTCTTCTTTCCTTTTTTTTTTTTTTTTTAAATCATGGATCCTTTAGACAGTATGGTAGAATTTTTTTTTTTTATGGATAATATTATTAAATCCAAAAATTTGGGGATTTAAAAATAAAAACGCAATCACATTGAAATAAAAATGCAATTTCCCCTCTTCATCCAGGTTCACTGACCTCTTGAAATCTATTCATATAACCTTGCTTTAGTGTCATTTTAGTACCCAAAATATTACTAAGATTTGTGCCTCCTTGATCTCTAATAGGTTAAAGTTTACAAGTATACTATACTTTTTACAGCTGCTCCAGCTGGGGAGACACAGGTGTCCAAACAACAGGAACAGCAGGCCTTTCAATAAAGTTGTCATAAAAGCCCAACTGGCAGAGCAGTGGTGGTATTCACAGGAGGCACAGATGGCCTTGCAACCCAAGGCTCTATGGGTACTGTAATTCTAAGGATTAACTTGACTTCATGCTTGGCCTAAGTTACGGTCTCCAAATCTTTCAATGAGTTTCTATTTTAGCAAGATGAGAACGTGTGTAGCCCTGGATGCCTTTATTGTGATATCATCAACACTTGTGTTTGTTAGCAACTCCCCTTTCTCTTTTCTTCTATTTATTACTCTATAAGCTTATTTAATTATCTGCTATTGGTGTAATGATTGGGAAAATTAAACTGATGTAGCAAATATTGCACTTTAAAAATTCATAAAAATGCTTTTTATGCACTACAGAAAGATATTGGGCCTCGCTTTAGAACAAGAGACATTTAATTAAAAAAAAAAAACTTTTGGATTCTAGATTGAAAAGTTGTGAATGTTTATGTTGTTTCTTGCCAGTCCATTTATGCATGGGTAAAGCTGCTTCTAATATCCCTAAGACTAAATCCCCCTCTCCCTCCCACCCCTATTAAAATTCTTATGTTATTGCTTGCAGTCTGTTGATAGGCAGTTAGCTGAGGCACACCCTCCCTGTTAAAAGGCAGATTACTAGTTCTCAGTTGGAGACCTGTCAGGATCTGTGAGGCTTGAGAGATGTGTTAAAGAGAGCTTTTTATCTAAAAATGGGGTACTCTGACATTGGAAGTACTCTTTATATTTTTGAATCAGAAGAATTAAAAGAAAAATGAACCATGGGCAGCTGTAGACACATTTTGTGTAAGGAAAAAAATGCCTCTTTATTCATAAGTCTTTATTATGAATAAATTCTTCTTTGCCTATAGATTCATACCATATAGGATTTGCAGCTTTCTATAGCTAGGTCATATCCCTAGAGAAGGGAGATGGATATCTTTTTATTATATCACTAACTTTTCTTGTGACAGGAAGTGTACTTGAGTGTTTGTTTCCCAAAAGTAATAACTTTCGGAATCTCATTTTCAAAATAAAATATCTTCTTCAATATTTTAATAATGAGCCAATAGATTTTCTTTTAGATTTAGATAAAACCTTTAAAGGTTATATATTTACTTGTATGAGGGTGATAGGTGACCAGATTAGTGATTTATTTCACTGGTACAGAACCTCTCTGATGAGGAAATTCACTCTTCCTTGAGCATTGAGAGGTTGTAATTAGCCCAGTTACACACCTAGTAGGTGAGAGAAATGGTCATCTTGGCTTTAAAGCCAAGCTAGCTATTTATTCCCTTGGACTGCTTCTTATCAACTGTATCAAAATTATTTTCTTATTTAGTGAAATTGTTTTAGTTAAATAAAGAAAAGTAATATTCCTTTTTTTTTTTTTTTTTGTCTGTTTGGCTTTTTAAATATATTTTTTGTTATTTTTGAACATCCTTTTTTTTTTTTAACATATTTACATAGGAATCATGTTGGGAGAGAAAAATCAGAACTAAAGGGAAAAAAGCCATGAAAGGAAAAAAAAAGTGAAAATGGGATGCTTCAATCTGGATGGCATATTCCATCCAAAGTTTATTGGAATTGCCTTGGATTATTGAATTGCTGAGAAGAACCAAGTCTATCATAGTTGATCATCCTACAATCTTGATATGTTGCTATGTACAATGTTTATTTAAAGGCCTGCTGTTCCTGTTGATGCTTCACTCAGTATCAGTTCATGTAAATCTTTCCAGGCTTTCCTAAAGTCAGCCTGTTCATCATTTCTTATAGAACAATAATATTTCATTATCTTCATATATCATAACTTAATGAGCCATTCTTCAATTGATAGTATCCACTCATTTTCCAACTTTTTGCCACTAGAAAAAGAACTACTATAAACATTTATGTACATACAGGTCCTTTTCTCTTTTTTATAATTTCTTTGAGATATTGACCCAATAGTTGCACTGCTGGATCAAAGAGTGTATGTACAGTTGAGGAGGTAATATTCTTAATTATAATTCATTGGATTGTACTGGAATCTATTGTAACCTTACAATAATGTTCTTAACATCCATTTCTAGGTATGCCTCATGAATAATTTGCATCAAACTGTCTTCTTTTCAGTAACTTAATTTCAGAAGGAATTGCATCATTGTTTTAGATGTAAATGTGGCATGAATTACCATAGTATTTTATTCACTATCTTTTAGGTATGTTTATTTGCCATTTTTCTTGTGCCTGAATTGTTTACTAATACCATATAATTAGTGTTATTTTCAAGCACCAAATTTGACCATTATAAAGATTTATAAAAATTACTTTTTTTCTTCGCATTTACTAGCATGAGTTGATCAATATTTTTTAAGATTATTTATAACATTACACTTTTCCATAGTCATTTATTTTCAGTTGCAGACTTGTGGCGAATTATGCCAAATATCTCTTACTGATACATAAAAATTAATTGTTGAGTACTAGTGATGCAGTGGATAGAGTGCCGGGCCTGGAACCAGGAAGAATCATCCTCCCAGCTTCAAATCTGGCCTCAGAAAATTATTAAATGTGTGGTCCTGAGCAAGTTACTTAATTCTGTTTTCTTCAGTTCCTCATCTGTAAAAATGAGCTGGAAGTGAACTACTCTACTATCTTTGCCAAGAAAATCCAAATTGGGTTTGCAAAGGCTTCCACATGGCAGGAAAATGACCTAATCACAAGAGTGTTTGCTTTTGTACTTTACAGTTGTAATGAGAGCAAAATCTTGGAAGTGCAAAAAATCCTGTGCTGCATAAATGTCATTTTAATCTTCTCATTTTACAGATGAGGAAAATGACCAAATAACTGAAATTGTATATCTTAAGTTGCAAGGTAATCAGTAGCTGAATCAGATTTGAACCCAGGTTCTTTGACTCCAAATCAGCTGTCCTTTCCACTATATCAAAATAGAAAGCTTGAACTTAAATTTTTTTTTTCTCTGAGAATAGCATTAGTTTCTAATATTTTACCCTGAGGTCTTCAATTTAAAAATACAGTTTGTTTTATTTAATGAAATAGGATGCTAATATTTTAACAAGCTTGAATGACCTAATTAAACTTTTTTAAAAAGATATTTTATTTTTATAAGGTCCAGACCCCTAATTCCTTAGTAGGAGGTCAAAATGCACTTTTCAAATGTAGATCAACCATTCTTTAATTAATTAATGAACAGATTTTGGCCCTAGGCACTGAGAGGTCAGACTTGTCCTTGGTCATATTGCTAGTATTATAACCAATGATAAATAGCATTAACATACTGTTAAAGTATTTTTGCATATGTTATCTCATGTAGCTTTTGTTCAGCACCTACTATGTGCCCTGCAGGTGTGTAGTACTATTTGCTAGGCACTATGCAAAATGCAGAGGTTGCAAAGAAAGGCAAAAGAGGGAGCCCCTCTTTGGAGCCCACCCCCTAATGCAAACATCTATGTATAAATAGGGGATATCTATCTATCTATACATATATATATATATATATATATATATGTATATATATGTATGAATATAGGAACGTGGATAGTCTCAGAGAGAAGGCACTAGCATTAAGAGCTAGAAAAAGCTTCTTACACAAGGTAGATTTTTCAGCTGAGACTTGAAGGAAGCTGGGAAGCTAGGAGGCAGAGAGTTTTTGAAGCCTGGAGCATAGTCATTAAAAAATGCTTGCAGATGGATGTAATAATATATGTGAGGGGGCCTGTGGCACTGGCTCACTTGCACTTGGAAAGAGAGATAAGATGTAAGAAAACTGGAAAAGTCGTAAGGTCTTAAGTTATGAAGGGCTTTAAAAGCCAAACAGGATTTTGCATTTGATCCTTGAGGTAAGTAATAGTCACTGGAGTTTATTGAATTAGGGAACTGATGTAGTCAGTCTGTGCTTTAAGAAGGCAATTTGACAGCTGAGTGGAGAATGGACTGGAGAGGACAGAGATTAGAGGCAGGGAGATCAATCAACAGGCTATTGCATCAGTTCAGGTGTGAGGTGATGATTGCCTCTATCAGGGAGGTTGGAGTTATCAGAGGAGAGAGGAATATATGTGAGCAATTTTATAAAGTTTGAAACAATAGATCTTTGCAACTGATTGAATCTGGGTTATAACAATGAAGTTCAGGAAGCCTTCCAAATTGTGAGCTTGAGAGACTGGGAGAATGGTTCCTTCTGTTGAAATAGGGAAGTTTAGGAAGAAAGGAAAGTTTTGGGGAAAAGATAATGAGCTTGGATTAAACACATTGACCAGGGGACACTCCAGTTCAGAACATTATTTGATTCTCACAACAACCCTGTGAAGTTGTAGTCCAGGCTAATATATGTCAAGCAGAGCTAGAACCAGTTCTTCCTGATTCCAAGGTAGGTCATGCTTATATTAATTAAAGTACTGTCTTTGAATCTTTCTTTCCAAATTTTAATTGATTAGATTTAATCAACTGCCATGCGACAGAGTTTCTTTGGAGGGAAACAATATAATGCTAGTATTAAATTAAGTAAATTAAATAATTGGTTCCAAACTCAACTTGGTATTTTAGGCCTCTTTAAAGCTTTCAGTGCTAAAAATTCTTTCTGGTGCTTAAGGGAAAAAAACAACAAAACAAAACGAAACACATACCATTGTTATTGAATTCAGTTTTGCCTGCCAAAATAACCATCTATATATTCTGTAACAAGTGACAGTCGTGATCTATCTCTTCTTGGCCTTTTGCCAATTATATAATTGAAGGCCAGTGATTATATGTCATATTTTAAAGCAGACTATCAAATCTTACTAAGAAAATGATTTTGAAATACTTCAGATCTAAACTAAGAGTTTATCTTTCCTGTTAATAGATCTGTTAAAAGAGATATTTCTCTCCCCCCCCCCCCCCCCCCCTTCAGTCTTAAGTTCTGCATTTACATTTTTTTTTTTTTAATACACCTGGAATGTTCCCATTCAGTTAGCTTTGGTATAGTAGGTTAAATATACTTTTAAATAGTTCACTAAGATGAGTTCTAGTTTTATTGATTAAAACTTTACTGTATTGTCTCAAGGAAGCTTGAATCCAGGATTAACACATTGTATCAAATTCCATTTAGCCTATTCTGTACTCTCTTTTATGCTTGTTTTCCTTGACTTCTGCCAGATCCAGAGAAGTACCTCCAAATATTCATTGATAAGTGATTAGTACTGAGATCTCCTGGGATATGATTATCCATGAATTTAAACTTAAAAAAATTTTTTTTTTACTGTAAAATATTAAAAAATGTTATTGTGCCTATGTCACCTCTCTGTGGGATGAATTCCATAAATTTACACTGAAAAGAATAGAATATCATTTCAATTCATATGTTTACTGTAAAATTTCTTTTTAAAGTATCTACTAAATAGTTTAGATTTAGCGAATAATACAGCATTTAGCCTGTTCATATCTTTCAGAATTTATAGACTTGGATTTTGTTCTTTTTCAGTCTTTGTTTTCCCAAACTGTCTCCCCTCTACCTCTTTATTTATCCAAGATAAAGTCCTCATTCTCCTGAAACTGATATAGACATTGAATGGGCTTCCTCTTTCTCTCTTATGACAAGAAAATTGGTAGGTTTCTTGTTATTTTGAATTAATTATTTATACAACTGTTGGAATCTTTACAAAGTGTTAAGCCATTGGAGTTGATAGAGACAATAATTATCTAATTTGGCATGGTTCAATATGATTGATTTGATCTTAGAAAGAGATATTTTGGGCCAGAACTTGAAACAAGGTACTAAGTACAACTGATAGGAAATGATGCTTGTGTTCACACCTTTAGAGAGCTCATAAGTATCTAAGTACTTAATGGAGTTCACACGTTTGGGAGATTTCAGGGTTTAGTATGGCTTAGTATGAGATATCCGAATTCACACCTCCCTTAGGGCCAGAGAGCACTCTGGGAGATAACCCAGAATCCCTCTCTCTCTAGAAGGAGGAGTTAACCTTTGGAAGATCATATATATACAGGAAGCTCTTAGAGCTTGAGAGAGTTTTCTTGGGAACGTTGACTGGGGTCGGAGAGGAGCACTTTGGGAGGAAGCCCACAAGCCCTATCTTCGAGGCAAGAGATTCATTGCATCTTCCAACTTGGTGCTGGCTGGAGGCTGAAGAAAGCAGAGGCAGAAGCCAAGGACAAAGCTGCAAGAGCTCAAGCAGAGAAATAGGCCTGAGCTAACCGGGCTATATTGAAGGACACAATAAAAGATCCGAACTTTTATCACCTGGCTGTGTTTTGGAAAAAGAACACCACATAGAACAATCATGTTTCATTCATCATCTCAGAGATTAAGCGATTTATCTGTGACCCCAAAGTACTAAGGGCAAGTAAGAGGGGCAGTTTATACCCTGGGTATATCTGACTTCAAGTTGGCCAGTCTATATTATTGTGTCACACTGCCTTCTCACTGAGCCTTTTCAGAAGTTTAAAATAGCTCTTAAAGCAGCTAACCTCTTAATGCATGTTTAATGTTCGTCATTAAAATTATTCCTTGGCTTATTTTTTTCACGTTATAATTTTTTTTTAAGTGTTTTATTCTTTGGTGAATATTTACAAAGTATCTGACACAAGATTAGTTAGAAGTGATAAACTTGTAGATATATCAGTATTTTCCTTCTTTTCTGTCCCCTTCTCTCCCTCTTTCTTTTCAGTAGAAGTTAGAATCTGCTGGATTTTTAAAAAAGGAAAAAAAAACTACTGGGATTAAGTCTTCTAAAGAATTATTTCAACTTTAAAAGGGAGATATTTGAAAATTACACATACAGTATGTTATATATTGTAGTTCTTCCTATCATTTAAACTTCCATCTGATCTCTTAAGGCAGAAGGGAAAAAAATATCCAAAAATAGTAGTTAAGTAAGATTATCAATAAACTATGTATGCTCATAGGCATTTGTTCTTCTCTAGTGTATAGGTTTTTGGTTTCTCTCCTGGCTAGGTTATTTTTAAGGGCAACTTTTATTTTTCTATTTTTTTTCTACAAAGCTGGTTCTGTCTATTGAATAATGGATCCTTCCCTAAGTACTTCTGATTTAGTTTGGATGCTCTGGTATAGTTACTTTTAGTTTCTCTTCAGACCCCACAACTACTAGAAAAAGTAATGCAGGTGTTTCCCACAGCAGCAATCAGAGAAGAAAGTTTTCTTGATGGGAGTCAACATTTGTAGTATGCATGCTGGATCTTTATAATTCTGTAGTGACTTCCTATAAGTTTTTTTTTTTTTTCCATTTTCTATATAGCTCCCCAAACCACAGTAGCTAAATGCATAAAGTTTTCCTTAGATGTAGTTAAACAAAGTGTTTCAAGCTATCAACCTTTAATTATTAAAACATCATTTGGCTGGTGTGTGCATAGCTTAGGAAAAAAATGCTTTTTTGGCAAAAAGAGGTATAATTTTTATAACCTGTATACACCTCTCCTGCCATCTATCTTCATTAAATTATTTTTCCTCTTTGGCCTTTACTTTACCTCCATGTACAAAGCAGCGCTCCAACCTGCCTTTGCTAGGCTTATGCTCAAGTTTTGCATCTTTTTATGAAATGTAGTAGTGTGCTCTGAAAACTTCTACTTTGGAAATAATGAGCCTTCTTTAAATTGTTACTGGGTTCATCAAATTATCAATTAATGGGTTCCTCAACTCATTCTTAGTTGTTGCCAAGTCATCAAAATATTGAGAAGTGACATCATGAACTGAGTTACCTAATTTTACAAATTCAGGCCTAAGGGGGTTAAATTTTCAATGTTGTTACATAGTGGAGCCAGTGACAGAGCCCTTTATTCATTTTAAAATGGCTGCAGTACACAAACAAAAAATTAGTCTTATCCTCTAGAAACTTAGATTGGGCACTGGGATGTGTGGGGGTGAAAGGGAAGCAAGGAACATAGATATGTAAATATAAAGTATGTACAAATCTTTTAGGAGAGGGGAGTGAAGAGAACACCAACCACTTAGGACATCCAGATAGAAGGTACTAAAGCTGAGTCTTGGAAGGAAGCTAGGTAGGGATTCTAATCCTAAGAAAATGTTCTCTATTGGGAACATTCCTGTCACGGGGGAGAATGTAGCCTGTGCAGAGATGGGAGTTGAAATCTTGTATGTAGGTAATGTGGTGCCTCTCCCTATAGCATTTGGAATGGAACTTCCTTGAGCTAGAGAAATTTAAAAATGAGGGTGAGACTCAGTTTCTAGTACTCATTTCAGTTCCTTCAATCATTGTACAACAAATGCCTCTTCCAGTGAATGACTGTGTAGTAACCCTGGGAAGAGGAAAAGGAAACTTTGACACCGGACTTGTGTATCCAAAAAAAGATTTATTAAAGGATAGTTTATACAGTCAAGACAACAAGAAGACTGGGGATCAAAGCAGGGTACTGCAGTCTTCCTATGACAGCTTCTTAAATAGCTTCTCAGTTTTCTTTTTTCTGTATATCAGTAAAAACACATCTCTGATAATGCTAGAGAGTTTCCAAAATGGTGATTCCAAAGTATAATCAGTTATTTCTGCTTCCATATGTAATCTTTGGTTTCTTTGAGTATTGTAACTGGCTGAGTGAAATGTTACCTAATTCACCTAAGGGGGAATACTGGGAGGATCTTTTCTATGACTACAAGTGTCATGGGACTGTTTGAGGTCTAGGTGGATACTTTATCCGTGAAGTCAGTAAGAAAAGAGATGGAGGTTTTGGATTATAAAAATAAATGCAAAAAACCAAGGGACAGTCAGTATTTAAATGACAGCTAGAAAGCACCAGAAGTTACTCTTGCAAATGAGAGGGGGCAAGGGGCTTTTTTCTTTTGGATTGTTACTTAAATTACATGGTGGAAATAAAATAAACTATTCATACACAGAAATCCAATAATCATGTATAGTTACAAAAATGTGTCTATACACATACACATATACTGTTGAAAGTAATTTTAATTACAAATACTCCTCAAAGTATAGAATAATATACTCATAATTAAAAAAAAAAAAAGCCTTTTAGGAAGGAAAACATATCCTCATGCACATAATTAGAAGGGGGAAAAGAGAATGTTGAAGCCAGACATGGAAAACTGCAGAAGTTAATTTTGTTGGTCCTATCTCAACAGAATCATCAGGAGGATGGTTTGACTGAAATGCAGGCTATGTAAAGAGGCATAGTGTTTTAAAAAGCCTGAAAAGGTTGATTGGAGCAGGATTATGAAGGATTTTAAATGTATCTACTCTACTTCTCTTTTTATATCCTATAACCTAACCCCCCCCAAAAAAAAAGAAGAAGAAAAAGTACTTATTAGCTCTTATAATGGTTACTTGATTTAAAGCTTGAGCACTTTTACTTTTCCCTTTCTTTAGAGGTATCTATAATGCTTGCAGAGGGTGATTGAGACTTATTTTATGCTGAGAACATTTTGTTCTATTATTGTTTTTAATAATAACTTTTTTGAAGTGAATTAAACATTTATTAAGTGCCAGTCATATGGAAGGCATTGTTTTAGGCTTCAGAGATGCAAAGATAGATATAAAATAGACCCTTGGCTCAAATTAAAAATGAATGAAAGAATCATGTTATTTCTTCTTTTTCTTTAATGGTTTTTAGAAAAAAGCAAGCAATGAGGGGAAAAAACTTAACATTTATTCCAGTGATATGATTTTTTTGTTTTATGGATTGAGTTTTATTTGGTTTTTAATTTTTTATTTCATGGGTTTCCATGGTCATCCCTCAATTATCACCAGGTGCTCATCCTTATTGTCAAGTCACTTAATAAAAATTTTTAGGTCCTACTGTGTGTCGGTCACTATGCTAAGGATTGAGGGTACAAAGAAAGGCAGAAGATAAGTCCTAAGTCCTTGTCCTCAAAAAACTCACAATATATCAGTTACCTCTGCTTCCAGACTACAGTAATTGATTGAGTGGAATGGTACCTGATTTACCCAAGTGGGAATACTGAGAGCATCTTATCTATGACTGCAGATGCCATAGGATCTGTTTTGAGACCCCTTGCTGGGGGGATGGGCAGGGAATCATGAAGTACACATTGCCTGTTGGAAAATCCTCATATGACTGCTCTGGGAGCACCCTTTAAATGGAGGATACAGGAAGAGATCTCTAAATCAGAAGAAAGAAGGGGTTCTGGGCAGCAAAGTGCAGAGGAGGTATGAATTTCAGGTATGATTTTGCAGAATGATGTTTCCCTGTAGTTAGTTAGATTGGGCTTCATAAGAAAGGCCAAACTTAGAAACTTTTCAGCGTAATAGAATCTACCAAAACCTCTACTTCACTGATGAAGCCTAGGGTTTGATGACTTTTTTTGGCATGTTGAAACCAATTATATTCAAATAGTTAGCAAAACATTTTTTTAAAGTTCATACATCCCTGTTTTTAAGAACCTAGGATCAAGATGATATCTAAAATGTTTTAATATATCTTGTTCTTGAATTATTTATTGACCAAGTGAATGAGAGAAAAATATATTTTCTATCTATTGTTTTTAAACCTCCTGCATGGAGATGTCAAGCTTACAGGGCTTCAACTCCAGGTTTGTTCAATTGATGGGGAAAAATTGTTATTGACTCCTTTTACAAAGAGCTATTTACATTTTTTTCTCTGATGACAAATTGGGGGGGGGGGTCATTTTACCAGTGCAATGTTTTAGCAGCAAATCTAATGGAAATGGCCAGCACACATTTTAATTCCAGCTTATGCAAATATTCTTTTATTTTATTCTTAATGTAAATATACTATTATTTTCATATGCAGTTGTCTTAGAATGATTTGCTAGTTATTTCCCAGCTGTCATTTACAAAAGTTATGGTTGTAACTGTACTTAAGAGATTTGTGAGTTAATTGTCATGTGTTAAAAGTTTAATAACCTTTTTTTAAATGAGATCAGGCTTTTTTTTTCTTTAGTGCAGATGAACTTAAGTGATTTGTATGACAATTATACATAAGTACTCAATGAAACATAGTTAAAGAATAGCAAATTTAGTGATTAGTGGCCTAGTTTTCCCTTAGTTTAGGGAATTTGGCAGGTCACTTTAATCTGAATCCAAGTTTCCTCATGTGTAAAATGGAAATAAAAATACTTCCACTACTTACCTCATAGAACCATTGTAAAGAAAAACACTTCATAAACTATTAAGGACTGTATAAATGTAAGCTATTTTATATGTAATGCTCACAAAGTAATTATGTTTTATTATTCAGCAGCATTGTGTGGAAGATTTGTCTTTTCATATGAATTTAATATATGAGCAATAATGCGTGTTTATTTATTTGAGAGCTAGGTAATAGATTAATACATTAAATCTTTCTTTAGTCACTAGATGGCATTGCATATTAGCATAAAAGTGAAATGTTATCATGGGGCAGTGTTTTTAATCAGAATATACTTAGAGCTGATAATGAGAATTGTTGAAATGCTTATTCAATATATGTATTTCTATACCTATTAAGAGAGAACCTAGGGCAGAGTCCTAAGGGTGCCATGCACATGGGGTACATAGCTAAAGAGGCTCAGTGGAACTGGAAACTGCCACACTATCAAAACATTTATGGCATACCAACCAAATAGTGTGACCCTTATGTGCAGTCTCATTAACTTATATTTGAAGGGTGTGGGGGCCTCACAGTCTGCATGGCTTTGTATCATTTAGCTTTTGTGTGTACCTTTTAAATAGAATTGATGACTTGGTAATTTCTTTGGTAATTGTTTTTAAAGGTTGCTTGTAAATTCAGAATTTATTGGGGGAGAATGTAAGGATAGTCCGACAGTTAACATTAATGCTGTTGCAATTCAGTATTTTAAGTTTTGCATTAAATTCAAATCCCAAGCAGAGCAAAATATAGGATTTTATGGGGGAAGGGAATGGAGGGAGGAAAATCTCCGAGACTAAAATAAATTATACCCTAGAAGATCTAGGAAGGAACAATAGAGAGATACTTAAAACTTACAGTAGTAATAAATATGGGTTTGGAGTTGCCAGAAAAATTGAGAGTGGGAGTTATAAAAGGAGTTAGGGCTAACCTTACCCTCCAACTTTGAATCTCTGTGGATTAGGAAATGTCTAAAACATGATAAGTAGGAAGAGAGATGTTTCTGAAGTTAAGAAATAACGGGTATTTAAATTTTGAATAGAATTGTAAAAAGTGGGACAGATGCTATCATTTCAGTCAGTACTGATGGATAGTAACCTTAGAAACAACAATAATAAAGTTGTTGGAGCTTTGTAGTGGTCCATATGTAATTGGTTGAAGAGTGTCTGTCTTCTGGGTTCACCGACTAAAAAGATGCTGGAACTTAAATGCAGTCAATTTGTGGGTGCATCATAATTAACTAATTTAGGATGAGGCAATATATAATGATGGAAATTTCTCTTTTGGGAACAAAAGACTCAGGTTCAAGTCCTGGCCTAGCCACATTTTATTATCCCTTTACCTTTTTGGAATTTAATTTTCTTCATTTATAAACTATTGAACTGTCATCTTCAAAAGGTTGGTGATGAGTTGAGATGATACATGTGAAGATCTTTGTAAAGCACTATATTTTTATGTATTCTATTTTTAGCCTGCCTTAATTCTGACTTTGGGCAAAGCCATTCTTTCTCATCTACCTAGCAGATAGTAGGCTTAATAAATATTTATGGATTAATTGATTCATCTGTAAAATGACAGGCTAACACTAGATGGTCTGAGGTCCCTTTTGGTGAGAGCGCAAGAACATATGTGTTTTTCAATAACTTGAACAATTTTCCCTCTCTTTCTCTCTCTCCTCTTCCCCTTCTCCTATTCAATTAGGAAGCATATATTAAGTATTTTCTATGTGCCGGGCACTGTGCTAAACTTTGGGATGCAAAGAAAATACTTATCCCTGAATTAAAAGAGAGAATATTTTAGAGGGAAAGAAAATTCTGATTATACTTTTCCTGATTCTTCTGAAGAAGTGACATTTGAGCAGTCTTCAAGGAGGCCAGGATTTCCAAGAGGCTGTGTGAGGTGGGAGGAGATCATTCTAGGTGTGAGGAACAGCCATGCAACTGGATCATAGAGTTCATGAGTATTAGAGTGTAGAAAGGGAATGGGTTATAAAGAATTTAAATACTAAGCAACAAACTTTATTTGAACTTGGAGACCATTGGTAACTGAAGGAGCTTAAGGAAGGGCGAGTGTAGCATGGCCAGACCTGTGTTTAGCAATAAGTGGGAGTTGGATTGGAATAGGGAGAGTTGAGGTGAAGAGACCACTTAGAAGGTTCTTTGTAATAGTCCAGCAGAGAGATGATGTGGGTTTCTACATGAGTGGGGAGAAAAAAAGGGAATGTACATGAGAGATATGTGATGATAGAAACAAATTTAAAACAAGATTTTGCAAAAGATGGTGATGAGTGTAATGACATTGACATTTGTGAACTGGGGTGACTGGTAGGATTGTATTGTACTCAACATTAATGGGACATTTGGGAACAGGTGTAATGGGGAAAAATGAGTTCTCTATTTTAGACACATTGAATTGGAGACGCCACCATGACATCCAGTTCAGATATCCAAAAGGCAGCTCGTAGTGAGAAGTGAGAGAGAGGGCAGGAGGGAGGGAAGGAAAGAAGAGAAAAAGGAGAGAGAAGGAGAAGAGGGAGGAGGGAGAAAGAAGAGGAGGGATGAAGGAGAGAGATAAAGATAATTGCTATTATTTCCTGGAATGATACCCTTTTCTCCTGTTTTTTCTTAGTTCCTAGGTCTTTTGGTCAATCAGAATCTGAATTCTTTAAAATTTTTATGGCCTCTTAACCCTCACTCCTTTGGACTTCCTCCTAAATTATTGTTTCTGAAGGATTGCCTTAAGTTCATTGATTGTATCATTATAAGGTCAAGTAATTTTGGCCAAGTGGAAAAACTGGGATTCAAATTCAAATCCTCTGCCTATAAATTTAGCATTTTTTCTGAATTAATTTTTATTATAGTGGTGACAGAGTACTGATTTTAATGACTATTAATATCTGGTAATGTAGAAAAAGTACAGATGTCCAGGAGACCTTGTTGAGTTCTGGCTTTGAGGCTGGTTGTGACACTAACTCTCTTTGGAAATTTTCTTCACTTTTGAGACTTAGTTTGCTCACCTATAAAAATGATTATATTTAAACTTGGTTCCTCACAGCATTGTTGTGTGGAAAAGAGCTTTGTAAATCTGAAAGCACCATAGGAATGTGAAGAATTATTTGGGATCCTTAGATGACTTAGCCATGCTAGAGTCGTAATCAGTTTTCTTGGTGGTGGTAGTGGTGTTTTTATTCATTTAGTTATTGTTCAAGACTGATTTCATCAGAATAGTGAACTCCCAGGGGGAAAAACAGTGCAAAAAGACAATTGAGGGCTTTGCAGTAAGAGACTGTGACTTAGAACACACAGGTAGTACCTGGTAGAGGCTTATTTGAACTTAGTTCTTCCATATTAACAGGCTGACTTGTTATTTGCTGAACCACAGTAATAGATGACTACCATCAAGAGTCATTTTGTGATAAGTTTTCAGTCAGAAGGAGAGAATAGAAACTGAACCTATAATTTTGTTGGTATAAGAAACTATTTTTAACCCATGGAGGTTCTCACCTTTTCTGCTACTTTTAAATGCTTTGATTATTGAGAGTTTAATTTGCCCAGGGTCACCATGGCCATTTTTTCATCCAGTATATCAAGTTACTTTTCATCAGATATCAATGATGAATTCTGAAAATGTGTAATTTACCTGAATGAAATTATTAGGGTTATAAGAATTTTAAAAGGAGAGAGAAGATTTTTTTTTTAATCTTGGTACTGATCCTTTTGAGGCAGAATGAAAGGCTCTGAAAACAAGTTTGCAGGCTTGATATGGGATTTTTGAGGTGTTTTGTTTAGAACAAAGGGGGAAAAAATTCTTCTCTTCATTCACCTGAGTGCCCAGATAATACCACCTGGGCTGCTGTATCACACCCAAGCAGAAGCCAGTTGTCACAAAATGTGTACAAAACCCGGCAGAGCAGAGCTTCTCCCATCTGTTCCCCATCTCAGTGAATCCCACTTCAATGAATCTTCACTCAATGGGGTGATGCAACTTTCATATTAAATGAGATGAGTGACTGTTGTTCGACTAGAGCTGTTTCCACAATTTTCTATTGTAATCATCAGGCTGCATACTCCATAAGTAGTGCTTGCAAGAGGAATGCTCTTGTCCCCATAGGCTAGAAATCAAGGGGGTGGGGGAGTGGGGGAAAAGGGGATGAATGGAATGGAGAAGAAAATATTTACATGTGTATTGCCTCCAATCTTTTTTCCCTATTTGAGAATTTTTGGTAACAGGAAGAACTGATGGAACCGCTGGGATTATATAGATAGCACAGTGATAGATTTTGCAAAACCTGGATTCAGGGTGATCAATTTCAAATTCAGCTTCAAACACTTATTAAGCAAGTCACTATTAAATTTTCTTTCCTCATTGGTAAAATGGGGATGATAATAATATCACTTATTTCACAGGGCTGTTGTAAAGATCAAATGAGATAAAAATTGCAAAGCACTTAGTACACATTATATAAATGTTTATTATTATTGTTATTATTCATATTTAGTCCATTCCTCTCAATTTACAGAGGAGGAAACTAAGGTTTAGACAAATGGATAGATTTGTTCAGTCTTCTACATGGAGCTTTTTCTGACACCCTCTTCATAATATCATTTATATATTTCATAAATGTTTATATTTATGTTTTCCTCAATTAAATGTAAGCTTCCTGAAGACAGGTAATCTTTCATTTTTGTTGACTTTATTTTGTTGATTTTGTATCCACAGTGTGTGGCACATAGTGGCAGTTAGTAAATGCTTTTTCTTTCTTACTTTTCTTTTTTTTGTGACCTTAGTTATTAATGAATATAAACATTTCAGTTTGCACAGACCCAAAAAGAAACTTGTATAAGAAATTGAACTTCTGATATACACATTGTCATATAATGAAATGATTCACTGGCATGAAGATTAGCCTTCATTTTCTGATCTGCTTTCTGCCTGTGTGCTTGTAGGCAAGTCACTTAGTCTGCCTCAGTTTTTTCGTTTGTAAAATGAGGTTAGATTAGATAGCTTCTTCACCTATAACTATCATCTGTGATTTTTAAAAAAGAAAATATGTATAAAATTTAACAAATTGATAACAAAAGTGCTGAATCTTACATTCTTTTTCATCTACACATTAAAAAAATGATAGATGCTTTCTTGAGGGAGGGGAACAATTCTAGGCTCTTTCTACTCAAAAGCTAGCCCTTTGATCTCCTCTAGTCCTTATTATCTCCCCCTGTGTGAACTGAAGGGTTTAATTATTCTCTTAAGATCTGATTTTTAACTTGCCCTCTTATAAAAAAGATTACTTGATCTTTGGCTTTGTGTAGTACTTACTTTAGTCCCACCTGAGTCCTCTTTTGTGTTTGGAAACATTTAAAATTTAAATTGTATTTAAATTCAAAATACTTTTCTGGCTAGATGCCTACTTCTGTCTGTCTAGTGCTTTTGTGAAGTGCTATAATGATTTTGGAGGATTATTCAAGTCTCAAACTTTAGGCTGAGGTGACTGATGTAGTCTAGAGTTTGGAGGGTGGGGAAGAGTTTTTAGAGTAGGATTTTCTGTTTTTTTAAACGTCCCATTCTGGATTTGAGTTGTGGGATTAAATGAGGTTGAGGTATGCAAGAAGAGGGAGAAGCAATTAACTCTTCAATCTTCAGAGATGGGAATGCTGCTATTTCTACCAACGAAAAGCAGTTCTTATACTGTATTTACTTTGGGGTAGGGTAAGGCAGGGAATTACTTATTCTCTCAACTTCTTTTGCTTGCCTCTCTATTTTCCTCCTTGTATTGAGATTATATCTGTCCTTGGTCACTTGGAGAATGAAATATCTGATGATGTTCTTACTTCCTAATTATTATGCTCATTTTCCTATGCGCAGATCCTGTCTGTCCTGTTTCTTTTACTCTTATCTAAATAGCTTTTGCAGTGAATGATGAGCTGGTAAATGTTTGACAACCAGTCCTTTGAAATGTAGGCACTATACAATTTAGTTTTAATCTGCATTTATTAACATTTTCTTGAGTCTAGATGGATAACAAAATGAGAAATCAAACTGTTTTGGTAGAGTTTGCCAATCTCTGGTATAAATGCTTACATCGAAAATTTAATAATTTTTCCTCAAAACTTTCTGCCACTGGGCTCATCTTGGAGTATTTAGTTAAAGCATTTGTTTACATACTTCCCAGTTGCTATTGGTCACAAAAACTGCTTAAATTTATGGTGCATGCCATTTTTCAGTAGTCATTTACTTCACTAGTTAAGAAGTTAGGAGTATGGGGGAAAAATGACATTTTTGGGCTTTTTATGTGGGGAAAATTTTTTTTTTTTTTTTTTTGTTATGTTTTGTTTTTAAATTTTTTCTTAAGGCATCTTCTGCACAGGTCTAACACTAAATGGAGGAATAGGTAACACTGTAAAGAAAGGCTAGGTATCTAAGTGAATAAAGAAAGAGCTGGACTTGTCTGGAAAAACTTCCTTCAAGGTCAGATTTTGACACATAATAAATAAGTGACTTTGAGTAAGAGGCTTAATTTCTTTGTACCCCAGGCAACTCTTAAGACTTAATGGCAGTTCAGCTTCTAATGTGCCTTGGTAGAAGTTTATTAATCTGTATATTCCTATACTAATTTCCAGCACTGTCCTTTTTCTCCTCCTCTCCCAAAAAAAGAAAGTTTTAAAATATTGGACCTATATTGATTAAGAAGTTTGATTTATTTCTCAAAAAAAAAATGAGGTCCAAAAATGCTGCCTTTTCCATTCTATAAAAAGGCAAAACTGTGTCTTGATAGAAGATGAACTGGGCCTTCAAATTTATAATTGGGGTAAAACAAATTGCTGCAGCATATCCAAATAGTGTGCATCAGTGATCAACAGTGAATCAAAGGAAAACACCTCAGAAAAATGCAAGGCAGTCACTGATTTCGAGGTACTCATTTACATTTACATAACATGTTGAGTTTGAAAAGTTGAGCATAAATTGTGGATAAAGTAACAGTGTATTTTACTCTTTCGTGGATATTATCTGTAGCAGTAACTTATGGCTAGCATTTATAAAAACTTTGAAGTTTATAATGTGCTTTCATATTATCTATTTTGTTTTTTACCCTGAATTTTGAAGGAATAATAGCAGTTGAGAACCTCTCAGAAATTGAGGTGTGAATGGTAATTTTAGCACCAGAATATGTATATAGATCCGGTGGGGGTAGAAGTAAGGGACAAAGGGAAAGAAAATGAATGAATGCATCTTCAGTTAGGGAGATGAGAAGTAAATGTGTGTGTGTGTGTGTGTGTGTGTGTGTGTGTGTGTGTGTGTGTGTGTGTAATTTTCCTATTTTCAGGCAAGTTAAAGTACTAGTAATATATTAGAACTTGCATTGCTGTCATCTTAGCCCTTGATTTTGTAGTATCAGCACACCCCCCTATCCATCTGCTTGCCAGATGTATTGAACACCCTCTGACTCTGAGAGAGGTCAATTGAGAATGTGGTCAAAAGGATAGTGTGTAGGTTACAAAGGTTCTGAAAGAGCCCTAGATGTGTAAGTAAGAGGAAGATTAAACTCTGTGTGAGATGGAAAAAATCTAGCATGCTGTGATAAGAATTAGAAAACTCTAAAGTCCAATAAAAATATCATGATTTTCCATAGTGTGGATTTAAAATCCAAAGATATAGTAGTAGTTGACAATACAGTTTAAAATATTTACTAAATTTTTTGATTCAGAGAAGTGTGGAGGATGGGAAAGAAAGAGGAATTTTTACCCTTCTTGTCTCATAAGAATTTATTTGGAAATGTTTCAATATTTTGAATGCGTTTGCATCTGAAACTAATGAAAGGGTTATTGGAGGCCTCTTGAACTGTTTTATAGCCTGCTATATCTGAAAAGCTGTACTTATTTCTGGAAAGGTGGTTTTACTGGGGAAGAAATGTGTGTGAGATCATTGCTAAAGCAATATGCCAGCCCTTGCGGACTTGCATATGTTACATTGGAGTGGAATCTATTATCTTTTTATGGAGGTCATTCAAGATTGTGGTTTTCTTATAGATAAATAGCAGGTTAATTAAGTGGGACTTTTTTCCCCCTAGAAATAATATATTTTAGAATTAAGCAATTTTTTAATAATTTGAAGTTAGAACAAAGTTTGGGACTTTTCCATCCAAATTATTATGAATTAGTTTTTCTTAAGGGATGGTGGTTATATGCTGTTTTTTGTAATTAACTGGTTTTGTTTTACAAATGATTGATTACTAGTAGAGGTTGTATTTTTTTTTTTTTTTTTTTTTTAACAAAGATGCAAGTATATAAAGTCTGCATACTTTGATGTCTCCTGATACCTTTAAACCAATTCTTGTACACAGTTGGCCAGGGTCAAGTACGTAGACATGGAATAAAGAAGCTTTAAATCTATTTCTGTTTTTCTGCCTTTTTTTTTTTTTTTTTTTTTTTTCCCCAAAAGCTGCTTCATTTTGTGCTTGTATCACCAGTTCTTAGCACAGTTTTTGGCACATTGTATGTGTTTAATAAATGCTTGTTGGTTAATGCTGGCAAATAAGTACTTATTGTCTGAAAGACATTAAGTCTAACTGCTCTATCAAATGAATTGTCTGGCTTTTTAGTATAGTCTAGTGGTTTCCAAAGTGGAAACTAAGACCTGACTTTAAGGAGTATGTGATCTAATCATTTGCCAAATCTTGAAATTTCTACATTTCAAACTCTGTCCACATATGACCCCTTGCTGTCCACTTAGACAGTCTGTGCCCTAGTTCTCAAAACCTCTTTTCAATTGTATTTTTTTTCCATTAGCCTGCTTGTTTGTCTTTCTGTTTTAAGCTTCCTTAATCTATCCTCTATAGGATAACCAAAATGATTTTTCTAAAACGTGCATCTAGTTAGTAAGCTTTGAGCTTAAATGTATTATTTCTCTTATTCTTTTAGAATATTTACATTTATATTTGTTTTATAATTTACATAATAGTACATGCATAATTTATAAATAAGTAAATAAACACTTCAGGCATTCACACTCAAAATTTTTACCTTAAAGGAACATACTAAAAGAATTTTGCTGCTCTAGCCAAGTGAATTAAGCAATTGTTTCTGCTTGATATTTATTTATTGAAAAATTTAATGCCTTGTAAAATACCAAAGTTGACAATAGGAATAGTCAGCATTGGTGGGGTTGTGGAAAGATAGACACTAATTCATTCTTGGTTGGAGCTGATAATGTATATAATCATTTTAGAAAGCAACTTGGAATTAGCAAATAAACAACAAAATGGCCATACTTAGACATACCATTACTAGCTTTATACTCTAAGAAAACCATTGAAAGGAAAAAGGTTCCTATGTTTACCAAAATATTTCTAATATGATAATTAGGAAAGACTTGGAAACAAAGTAGTAGATGCTCATTGATTGGGGAATGGTTAGACTAATTCTGTGAGTGTCATATTATTGTACTACAAAACAGATAGATATGATGAATAAAGAGAAACATGGAAAGACCTACATGAATTGATGCAAAGTGAAGTGAGCAGAGCCAGGAAAACAATATTTATTATTATGACAGCAATGTAAATAGAACCACCAAAAAAAAAAAATCAAAAATGAACATCATAAAATTATATAGAAAGTTATATAGACGCTTAGTTCAAATGAGATATGAAAAGATAACCTCACTCTTTTATAGGGATATCCACGAGTGTTATATAGTGTACATTTTTCAGACTTTATCAATATATTGATCCATTATGATGATTTCTTCTCCCCCTTTTTTACTCTTCCTCTCCCATCTTTGTCTTAATGGCACTATTAGTTATATAAAATGTTTCTGGGAGAGGAAGGATACTGAGGAAATTATGGTGATGTTAAAAAAAAAAATAAAAGACATTATTAAAATCTTTTTTCCCCTCCCTGAAGCATAGTAACATTGTCAGAATTCATGACAAGATTGTTACTTAAATGTTTAACTATTCATTTGATTTCACTGAAATAGTCATAATCTGAAGAATCAAAGGGAAATCTGTCTATAATTTTAGCAATTAATCTAAAGATTCTTATTCTTATTTTTGATGGCTTAAATAACCAGAAGATTTGAATATGCATAATCTCCCATTTTTAAAAAAAATAAAATGAGTATTTAAGCCAAAGAGAGGAAATGACATTTTTCTTATTTGAGGATATTTAATGACTATGGCACTTTTTAAAGTTTTAAAGCATTTCACTTATAAGACCTATTCTGTAGAGTACAGATATTATTAATTCCATTTTCTAGATGAGGGGAAAGCAGTTATTTAGTCATAACCTAAAAATAGTAATTGTCAGAGGTGACTTAAATCCAGAGTCTATCCACTGTGCTGTCTTGCCTATCTATTTAGACATAATAGTACTCTTCTTGCTGTCTTTACTGACTGACTGTGAGAATCAAATAGGAAGTCAATGTAAATGTAAATATAAGTCAATGTAAATACTGGAAACTGACAAGTTCTATACAAGGCAGGAGTATTAAAAATTTTGGAATTTAATAAATATAGGATTGATATTCTATTAATACTGAGATATAACTTATTCTGCTGAATACAGGCATTTGTTGTTGTTCAGTCATTTTTCAATTGTGTCTGATTCTTTGGGACCCCATTTGGAGGTTTCTTGGCAGAGATACTGGACTATTTTCCCTTTTCCTCTTCCCATTAATTTTATACATGAAGAAACTGAGGTAAATGAGTAAGTGACCTACTTCGGATCACATAACTAGTAAGTGCCTGAAGCCAGAATTGAACTCAGAAAGATGTCTTCCTGAAGTTACTGATTCCAGACTCATACCCTGTGTTCCGGGCACTAAGTTATGATCTGGGTTACAAAAAAGGGACAAAATATAGTCTTTGCCTTCAGGGAGACCACAATCTAATGGGGGAGGAAACAAATGTGTACAAACAAGCTGTGTTTAGTAAATAATTGACAGAGGGCAGGGACTTTTGAATTAAGCTTGGTTGAATAAAGCTTCCTGTGGAAGATGATTGGGCTTCAAGATAGCCAGAGAAAATTCTTGAGCCAGCAGATGGAATGTCTTGTTCATGCAATAGCCAGGAATAATTATCAGTGGATTTAAGGTTATGGGACAAAGGATTAAGGTATAAGAAGATTGGAAATGTAGAAAGCAGCGAGGTTATGAAGGACTTGTAGTTTATTGAATAGGGAACATAATTGGACCTGCATTTTAAAAAAAATAATATAGTAACAGAGTGGAAGGTGGATTGGAGAAAGAAGCAGGAGGTCCACCAGCAGGCTATTGCAGTAGCATAAGCTTGAGGTGAAGAGGATCTGCAGTAGATCAAAGGAGAGAAGGGAGAATATTCCAGAGATGTTGCAAAGGTAAAATCAGCAGGTCTTGAGGAATTGAGGATGACACTTAGATTGTGAGCCTGAGGGACCTGGGAAGATGGCATTATTTGCTCACCACAGTAATAGGGAAGATGGAGGTGGGGACTGGTGGGGTGGGGGAGAGGGTTTAGGGTACAAGCTAATAAGTTTTATTTTGGACTTGGTGAATTTCAGATGTCTTCTGGACATTCAGTTTGAGATGTCTGAAAGACAGTTAGTTGGAGGTATGAAGACTGGGGGTCAGCAGACAAGTTGGGGAAGCAAAGGTAGATCTGAGAATCATCAACAGGGATGATAATGAAATCCATGCATCTTGATGAGTCACCAAGTTAAATAATATGTAGCGAAAAGAAAAGGGGTAAACAGAGAAGATGGCCCAGGACACAGCCCTGATTAACCTAACGTTAGAGGACATGAGCTGGACAAGAATCTATTCTAAATTTTAACAGGTACATGTAACTTACTTTTTAATATGGGGAATTGGTTGTTTTAGAGTGAATAGAATAGAATGCAAACAGGAGACATCATCTATCTTTCCTTTTCCTCTTCTTTTTCCTATGGATACATAGTTATGTCATTAAATCTCTGCATTATTTATTTAAATAGTTTGGTACTTTGGTCATATGTGCTGACAGGGAATTTGCTCCAGGGGATGGCGAGTTAGCTCTGAGTCAACTGGGGTAAAGGAGCATCTCTAGCAGCATGATTGTTCTTATCTAGGCCTCTCCTTCCTTAGTTATCACTATTCCCTTCAGTGGCTTTTATTAAATTATACATTAGCTGGTATAATTTTCTTTTTCTTTTTTAAAGCTAAAATAAAAATTTTCAAAACGTGCATAGTTTTCAATATTCACTCTTGAAAAATGTTAAACATACAATTCTTCTATATATATTTCCACAATTTATGTATAATTTTCTTGAAAATCCTTTCATATTGCATTTTCATTTGATCACTTAGTGAGAAGAGGTTTTCATCTGGATTCCAGTTGCTCATATTACTGGAAATTTTCATACCAAGTTCTCTTAGCAACAGTCATCAATAGAAGCTACATGATCTTTGGCTTTCTTTACCATCCTTTAGTATTTGTATTGTATGGAAATTAAAAAGGCTAAATATGTGAAGTTGGAGCTTAATTTCTCCTTTTCCTTAAATTTATTTGTTTCAGAATATATCTGATAGGCAAAGCTGCCAAAAGACCAGAAAGTCAAGTGTAAATATTGTTGTCATAGAAGCCTTGCCATATTTAGGGACTTAAATGTCCTTTTCATTTTTCTTTATCCTCTCAGATAGAAAAAGTGAAGTTGCCTTGAGGGTGTCTTATTTTATTCCTTTAATAGATAGAAGTCTTGTTATTTCTGTGGTCTTAAGATAGCTAGCCAGTATCACTTGACTTGTGTCTTCAAAAGATTTTGAGGAAGTTCGCCTCTTTTGCGTTATCTACTCTTCAGACAGCAGTATAGCTATTGGGGGATGGAGGGAGGAGAATCTATGAGTTTTCTTCCAGAGAGATAGATAATAGAAAGGGTGATCTATGATGGGACACTATTGTTGCATGCCCCATATTAAACTATAACTAGATCAGAAAGTTGGAAGTTAGAGCAAGAAGTTAGTTTCTGAGAAAGAATAGCAACAGTTGTCGATTTGATTTATCAGTTCTTACCATGTACCAAAGTATTGCACAGGCAAGGAATATGAAGATGAAAATGAGTGTCCCTGTTCCCAAAGAGCTTATATTCTGCTCTTATGGTTAGGAAAAGGTTTATTGATCCATAAACATGTACCAGTTCAATTTAGTGAACATATCTCAGTTGGAAGACTGGCATCTTTCCCAAGATATATGAATAATTCACAATTCTGATCATCAGAAACTGTTGAATATGAAATTAGTAGATATATGATTTTATATATTTCAAGTGTTTTAAAGCTCACTTTGTATACTTACCCTGGAAGACAGATTCATCTAGTAATTGTATGGAGGAAAAAAAATAAAGCTTTTCATGAACTTAACTTATTTCATATGTTTTAGAGTTGGGAGAGATGGGCTAACCTCATCATTTTCCAGATGAGGGAACTGAGACCTGGAAAAGTGACCAGCCCAGGGCAATTGGGATTTTAACTTAGCTTTCCTGAATTTAAATCTAGGGTTTTTTCCACTAAACCATACTGACTTAAAAGTATCAAAATTAGTGGTTTTGTTTAAAAAAGAAATTTCTTATACTTCATTTCTTAATGGTTTTGTGATTTAGGAAATCTGTCCAGTATGCAGGAGTTGGGTGGGTATGGGGCTAATCTTTCTAGGTCTCTGATAAATTTTCTGAACCAGTCCTCATACTAATATATCAATAAAAGCTATGTGAATCTTGGCATCTTCTGTTTCCTTTTCTTTGTTCACTGCCACTGTAGGAGTAGAGAGGGAATCCTAGGAACTGAGGTATTATATGCTTTTCTTTTTTTCATGTTTCTTGTTATCATATCCAAAGACAAAAAACATCATTTAGTGTCTTCTCTGGCCATTTAGTGCTACTCTAACTAAAGAGAATTGTAGGAATATAAATTGTATTGGAATTTCAATGTAAAATTGATTGTGTAATATATATGATGATATTATAAAGACAAAATGATAGTGATATTCTGCTACAAAGATGAATCAGTCTATGAGATTTACTTTTGTGAAAGTGATTTGTTTAAAAGTTTTACAAATGTGAACCCAGATGTAAGAAATAAGAAATGTAACCTCAGCTTTTGATAAAAATAAAATAAACCTCTTTAATTTCATTCTGATCTGGTAGCATATGCAAATTAGATAATGTAGGTTCTAAAAGGAGTTGCATTTAACATTAATAATCTATAAACAGTTGTTAGTAGATATAGAATTCTCAATTAAAAATCCTATTAATAAAACAAATACGAGAGCAGCAATTTTAAATTAATATTTAAGTACTTGCTATGTGCATTCCACTGTAGGAAATGGAAAGTTTAGATAAATCATAGTCTTTAACCTTCATGAAGCTTACAATTTAGCTTGGAATAAGATATAACATGGCTAGTTGTAATAAATCAAATTATTATAGATATCTTGAAGAGAGGGATACAAAGCAAAAGTTTTATGTGAGTTCTGAAGGGGGTTTGAAGCAAAAAAGGAGATCACAGAAGACTTCATCAAATAAGTGACATTCAGATTGAACTTTAAAGGATGAATAGGAAATCGATAGTGAAATCAAAAGGTGATGAGGAAAAAGGAATACATTCCCAGTACAAGGTATATGTCACAAGTATGAGTCAGAAACATGGGACATGTTCAGAAAGCAAAGTCAAGACCAGTTTGCCTGAAGCAGGAAGTGTATAGAGGGGAAAGCAAGATATGAGACTACAAAGTGAATAAGGCACCAAACTGTGTTCTGCCTTAAATGTCAGAAATGATTGTTTTGGAAATTCTGTGAAGATAGAGGTAGGAGCCTTTTTCAGTAGTCCAGTAGGGGCTGCCTATGATACAGGAAGGTGGCAGTAGAACTAAAGAGGAGGGGGCTGATGTAAGATGTATCATAGAAATAAAATCTACAAGACTTGATGACTTGATGGGAGGGGTTAGGTAGCAAAAGAAAAAAAAATCAAATACAAAAGTTTCAGATGTAGAAAGCATAATAAAGGGTACTGCTACAGACAGAAGGAAAAAGTGTTTCAGGGAATAAGGTAATATCCCATAAGAGATTTACATGACAACAATTATTGATTCATTTGGGTATTGCTACTCTGCTTTTGCTTTTGCCATGATAGTATTTTTGGTTAGATACCAGAGACCGCTCTGACTTCTGAGCCAGGATTTTTTATCTGGGTGACCAAGGACAGCTTTGGACCACTCAAAGACTGTTTTATTTTAGGAAGGGCAGCAGTGTATAGTTTTTTATAGTGCGTTCATTTTTGGACATGTTGAGTTTAAGGTGCTGCTGAGGTATCCTGCTTGAATTATTCCGTACGCAGCTGTAGAGCTAGACCCTGAGTCCAGAATTAATATGTTATTTTGGAAGTCTTTTGCTTAGAGCTGGTCTTCCAAGTCATGGGAACTCTGCTTATCTTTCCCCTGCTTCAAGCTTCTCCATTTTTGTGGAGGTATCATTGTTCCTAGTGTTATACAATACTCTTATCTCTACTTCACCCCTATATCTAGTCAGTTGTCATGTCTTGTCAATTCTAAACAACTACATCATACATGTGCTTCAGTAATTCAGATCCACTCCTTTCCACTTACACAACTACCTAATTTGACTGCTCCTTCCTTCTCTAATCAGTTCTCTGTATGACTGCCAGAGGAAAAGAACTTATAATCATTTGTGTTAATGCCCCTGATCAAAATTCTTTAGAGTAGCTCCTTAAAACTTATTAGATAAAACACACACTCCTCCCTAGCTTGACATCAAATTCAAGAACCTTCACAGACTGACTCTCGTCTATTTTTTTTTTTGCAGCATTTATTTTGTACTGTTCCCCTTTATTCACTCTGTATCTTAGCTAGGCTGTAGTGGCAGATGTTTTTGAACTCAACATTAAATCTATCCTCTGAAATATACTTCCTCATTTCAGATTTCTTACCTTTCTTCAAGACAGAGAAAACATTTACTGATCATTTACTGTGCTGGACTCAACTTCTTAGGGATAAGAGTGATTTTGGTTTTGTCTTTCATATTCTTCACTTGAAGTATAATTGATATTTATATAGTACTTTCAGTTTTACAAAACATTTTACATATTTCATCTCACTTGAACCTCATAGTAACTATATGAAGTAGGAATTTCTGGGATGGTTCTACCATTTTGCAGATGATGGAACTGAGGCTTGAAGGTTAAGGTTTGAGTGTGATTAGTAGATTCCAGAGTAGGAATTTGGACCTCAGTTTTTGGAACTCAGTGTCCAGAACATATAACCCGATGGTGGTACTAATGATGATAGTGATTACCCATAAGACAACAAGTATCAGTGTTCTGGGGACAGAACTAAATTTCTAGGAATTGTAGTCATGAAAAGTATTGAGGAAATGAAGGCATTTATTATAGAAAACTTCTTTAGAACATTGAATTGTGATGTCAGAGAGAAGAGAGATGGGGGGTAGTAACTGGTTGGGGAGGATCTAGGGAAAATTGATTGTTTCTTAAGTTTAATCAGTCCAGTGAGAGAAAATCAATGACACATGGCATGAAATGAATATATTCTCTTTCTATAGCCTAGAAGATAAGTTCTTCTCAAGGCTAATGCAGAGATTTACCTGTAGTGTAGCTTTATTTGGTCAGATTGGTTAAGTGCCTTTCAGGACTACTCCATAGAGTGCACCTGCATATCTAGCACTGTACCAAGCCAATTGGAATTAAAGTCTTTCAGATATTTTCTCAGAACTCATCCTGATTTCCATAAGGTTTCTTGATTATGGAAAACCAGAACTACCCTACCTCTTTAAAAATCATCTTGTAGTTTTTGTTTTTCCTGAAATGTTTTTTTAGTATTATGATCAATTTTGTGGTAAATATCACTTAAATATCATTAGTAGGTTTTTTTTTTCTTTTGAGAAGTGATTTAAGTGTCTTAATATATGAATTTGGTTTTATAATCCACACTTGGTGGAATTTTTATGAAGCATTTCTTATGAAATCAGGAGCAGTTGAATGCAAACCTTTTCAAAAAGATGGTCTCTTAAACCTTTAACTCCAAATCCCACTTGTTAAAATGAGATGTCTTTTTGTTCACGAGTTAAGTTGCTGCTGTTCTGTGTTATTGAACTTGTCATTGGGATGGTTGAAATATGAGGTCATTATACTAAATTAAAACTGTATTTGAATCACATTATTGCCTATTAATAATCTGGCTGAAACAATCCTAAATTTATGAGCAATAATGAATCATTTTAGTGAGATTTTATTGGATTTCATTAGGTAAGAAACAGTATTTGACTTCTTAGCTTTTTTTTTGGGATCAATTCTGATATGCAAGTTTTATTTATGATTTCAAAAAGTAAGTGATAGTCTCCCAGGACTGATAAAATTGATATTCAGGTAATTTTCAGAAGATCACAGGAAGATGCTTTTGCAAAGTGTTAGTTTTACCTGGGATTATGGTTTTTCCTAAAAGGTATATGAATGGTATTGCCTTGAACAGTTCTTCAAAAAATGATGCTAAGATTTAATTTAAATAGCACCAAAGGAGTTTCAGCTTTTTCTTCACACAAATAAGAATAAACTGACACTAAGAAAAGTAAAAAAGAATTTTAATTGAGGATCAAGTGTGTCAAAAATGAACTGAAATGTTTTCATTGGATTTAATTTTAGGCAGCAAGAAAAATTAAGTGAGTCAGCTTTTGGAAGATTTGGGTTAAATATTTTAAGATCCTTATTACTGCTGAAAGTTTAATTTTTATAAATTCAGAGTAATTTTTGAGTGTAAACAGGGAGTCTTATAATCGATAAAGTTTGAATAATAATAGCTAGCTTTTACATAGTACTTTTAGTTTTAAAAGTTTTACAAATATTATTTCATTGGATCCTTAACAACACTAGGATGTAGGTAATATTATTATCCTCATTTTCAATGAGAAAACAAAGTAGTTAAGTAAATTCTCTAGGGTCACAAAGCTATTAAGAATCTGTGTTGAATTTGATCTTGTCTTTCTGACTACAGGTTCAGTGCCCTATCTCTAAATTCCATAGTAATTTTTTTGAAGAAATTATAAAAATCACCACTCATTCTCTGTTCTGTATAACCTTTCTATCCAAAAGCAATGTAGCAAGGCCAAAGATGCTTGTATATTTTAACCCTTTCCAGTATACAGCACAAAATTTTCAGAATGCTGTATGTTATGTATCATTTGATCTTAATGAAATTGGTATGAAATGAGCACTGTGGTATTAATTGACTTATTCACACAACTAGTTTACTTGTTTCTCATATCCAAACTTTTATCTCAAGACAGGTAATGAGCCAATACTCCCAGGTATGAATCAGGCTAAAATGTAATTGAGAAATATTTAACAAAAAAAAATAAAAATACAACAAAATCTAGATATTACATGCTAATATGACCATGTTAATATATGGTTTCTAAGTCAATATGTAGCCTGTGGGGATCCTTATGTTTGGTTTAGTGGTCTCTGTTGTATTTGAGTTTGTGACTGATATTGCCTTAAGACATCGATTATTTCAACCATTATTAATGACAGCAAAACTAATTCAAAAAGGGAAAGGTAGTGGAAGGTTGTAGGTTTTTTTGGGAGGGTGGTGTCAAGAAAAAAGGCATATCTATTGAACCAGCAGTACCTTCAACAAACTAAAACTAAGTGAAGGTGGCTATCTGAACTTGGCATATTTGTGTGTCTAGTAGTATGACTCTGGGCAATGATTCTTATGGTGCCTTTAAATCTTCTTTTGGCCAGTCACAAGTTGTTTAATTTTCAGATAGTATCATCTAGTTTTAGAGTACTTGTGTGAAATGTTAGTTTTACTTGAGATTATGATTTTTCCTAAAAGATATATGAATGATATTGCTTGTATGTGTAGTAAACTTTTAGTAATTTGACATCAGATAGAGCTTTGAATTAAGTATTTTGAAGAACTGCTAAATAGAGTTGTATAATTCATGCAAACATGATTGATCTAAAATTTAAAAGAGAAAATTTATTACATGCAGTGAATGCTACTTTCAGGAAATTGGTTGATTGGAAGTTTCCTAATTAATCAAAGATATCTAATATCTAAAGGTCCAATTATTTAATTGGTAATTAAAATAACCAATGCTGATAGGTGGTATAGTAGATAGAATACCAGACCTGCAGTCAAGAAGACCTGAGTTCAAATATGGCCTCAAACATTTACTATCTGGGTGATGACCCTGAGCAAATCACTTAATTGTCTTTATCTCAGTTTTTCCATCTGTAAAATGAGCTGCAGAAGAAAATGGCAAACTACTTCAATATATTTGCTGAGAAAACTCCAAATAGGATCATGAAGAGTTGGACATTCCTGAAACAACTGAACTACAAATGAAAGTGAGAGAAATGAGGAGCTGTCATTGAAAATAACCAATAAACATAGACTCTAGACATGGTATTATGAGTTTTTCTCATCCTTATCTTGGTTTGAAAATATAATTCTTAATATTTTTATTTAAAACTTTATTCAAGGCCCAATAAAAACTCTGAACTTAGATCTTTTTTGAATTGTTCCCTTTTATAACATGTAAATTTTAATTAATATTTTATTATTGTAATAAGTACATTTATATACATATATCCTATAAAGAATTTTAAACATTTAATATAATTTGAGAGAAATAAAATTGAATTCAAATTAGAATTAGGTAAAATGCTATGTGGATTCTTCCTTCTTTCCCCCCTACCCCCCATACAGCAAAATCTGTTACAAAAATCCTTCCTTGATTTTCTATATGGAATTTAGTTACTGCTTTGTGGTAAACTGAATGTTTCATTTGAAGTAAGAGGAATGGTTAATGGGAACCAAAACTCCTATTAAATTTGAAGGTGCTCTTGTGGGAGAATTATTTGGAAATTTGAATTAAATTATTTGAATTAAATGGAAAGATTTTGCCAGAAATTCCTAAATGCAAAAACATAACTTTAAAACAACTTTGAAAGTTGAGTTTTATTATTATTATTATTTATAAGTTCTTGGTAGTGGGATAGGAGATATATAGAGAATTTTTCATCCTCTTTTAAGTTTATAATAGCTCTTTTTTGTGAAAGCAAAAGTGTAGAAAGACATTTACTACTCTTACTACCTCTTTTAAAGTTTTTTCTTCAATATCCAACGCCAAAATTTGCTTCTTTCCTTTAATGCTTTAATTTCCATCGAGTTTTACTCTCTCTGAACCATTACTTGTAATCTCATTCCCCAGATATGACACCTACACTCCTCCTCCCTCCCCCCAAAAAAATTCTTTCCTGATTTTTCAAGATCTTTCTTTGGAGAGAATGTTAGGAAAAATGTCTAATTGGACAAGCAGAATGTTGTCTTAGGCTAATTCTTTCATCTTTTTATTATCTATAACTTAGAGCTCACTAGTTCATCACTCTTCACAGGTTGCACTCTTGGGATTTGCTGATGAGAATACTCAAGCCAAATTTAATTTTTTGGTCACATTGATTGATCATTTTTCTGGTGTCCTACTCTTCATCTTTCAGATCAGTTGTTTTCCTACCCTGAAAAGAGTATATATTATTCCTGCATTAGCTCAAAGAATTTATTTCCTCTCTTCCCCCCTTCTCCCACCAAAGGAAAAAAAGGAGCCCTATTACTACTATATGTCAATATGCCTGCTCTCATTAGCCTAGACTGATTTGCAACCACTGTATTTGGGCCATCTCCTCAGAACTAGAGCCATTTTCATAAAATAACTTGGATAGAAGAAACCACCTAATTAATAAGAAGAGACAGAGACAAAGACAAGAGAGTGAATCAGGTAGACCCAGAGAAGGTCAGATACTTGGCATTGTCCAAGATAGACTTGATTTGACTGTGGCCAGTTCAAAGGAGAATTTTCTTTTAAAAGTAGCAGCTTTTTAAAAAATGGATTATATTGTACATTACCAAAAGGGACTACTAGAAGTAATCCTGGCTTCTCTCAGCAATGAAATTAATGCCTAATTGTTAGAAATGCTAATTCTTGTTAAAGGATGATTTCCTGAAATAGGAAACTTTGCTACTGCAAAACCAAATAATAAACCCTCCCAAAAAGTGGTCATTCTCTCTTCTGACTTCTTTTCCAAAGGAGTATTTCAGTATGTCCCTCAGAATTGCTCAGTTATTTCAGGAAGCTTGTCTTGGGGGGGGAACCCCTGTGATAAAAGAAACTTTCCTAATCTATGAAATTATCTAAGAAGATTGAGGAGAAATTCTTTAAGGTAACATGATCATTATTACCATGTGCAAAGAAAATAAACAAAGTTTTTAAGAATTAGATTTCACAGTTGTCACTTTATTCTGTTCTAATTCAGGAATGCTGATTTTAATAATCCTTCAGTCTTGTCTCTAGAAGACATTCCAATTAGATGTTAGGACTATTGAACACTATTTTAACCAAAGATACTTTTATATAATGTATTGTTCCACATCACTCTGAAAAGCCAGCATATAGTGTACATTCTAATTTATTTTATGGTTTCAAAGATGTATTGAGAATGGTGAAATGTTCCTCTCAATGGTTATTAGATTGTGTTTAGCAAAAACATTTTCAAATTATAAACATTTCTTAATGATATGAATATTTCTGAATTTTATATACTGATAGTGGGTTGGGACAAGCAACAATGTTGATAGTCGCCATCAACTTATTTTTGAAGTTTATTTCCCCATGGGAAAGTTATTCCAGGAGAGAAGTACTTGGGAGAGCCTCCATAGATGTATAAATTGAGGTACATTTTCATTAAAAATGTCTATAGGATTTTTTTCTGACTTAATTCTTTTAATGACAGATTTACAGACATTTGTTTGGAAATAATGTATATCCTCTTTTTGTCATTCAGGAGTGATGATTTGACTTGAGGCTACTTTTAAAAAATCTTTCATCAGAAAAATACTTTGTTTCTGTGTTTTCTGTACTTTGTATTTAAGAATCAGTAATATTTTTATTTAAGCAAAGTAACCATCGAGGTATCAAAAATGTCCATTATAGCTTTATACTTAACAATTTTGGAATATACCAAGATTGCAATTCTTTTCCTTAAGGGAAAGTATCATTTCTGAGTCTTTTTTTTCCTTTGTGAAAGATTTAAAGTGATCATTTTGTTGAATTGTTTTATAAATATGCTAGAGTTTCACTATGATGGCCTTAGCAAATTTTTTTTTTTTTGGTGGAAGGAATTAAAGATTTATTTTATCCACAATTTTATGTTATGGAGGGTGGAAGACTATTTAGGCTCTAGTTCAGTGAATTATATAAATAACAAATAAAATCCTGCCATGCTCTTAAATTTATTCTTTTTAGTGTATACTAAAAGACTATCATTTTTTGAACTTCAAAAAGCTTTGAGAACAAAATATGAGTAAAAGAAGATATTTTTGAAATGCCAGAATTTTAGGTACTATTTCTGTAGTAGTTATGTTATATCTTAATAATTAAAGTGCTTTTCTTGCAGCTTTGTGATAGTACAAATATGATTACCCTTATTTTTGTGGATAAGGAAACTAATACTTTGAGAGATTGTTTCCCTGTTTCCCAGAATCTTTTTAGTTGTTGAGTTTTGATTTGAATCTAGGTCTCTCTTCCAAATCGAGAGCTCTTTCCTCTTCCTGATGCCACCTCTTAGGAATGCTCTTTGCCAGGTTTGGGCGCCATTGCTAAGAGGATATAGGGGAGGGAGGAAAAACTGCTGCTACAGTGCTATCATATCCATTATTTGTATTCCATTGAGAAGTCCGAGTAAGGTCATTTGGAACGTCAAGTATTAGAGGGAGCTGTGAAGAATAATTTTTTGTTTTCTTTCATTTTTTTGACTGGACAAGCATGCCATCTTCTGGTTGAAGTGATCTCACTTCTATTTTTATCAGTTGAGATCTTTATGAATGGCAGAAGTCATAAAATGCTAACTTATTGTTGATCTCTTCCTTTTAAAATGTCTATTTTAAAAATTTCCACTTCATTGAAGAGCTACCTCTCCAAATTCTTATGTAGCTGTAAAAAAGCTTTTGATTGGTTAAAGAGGATGATTGTACAGTTGGAGAGCATTAATGCAGGAAAGAGCTGCAGGTCCTGAATGTAGGTTAGATTGTGTATCTGTGTCTGTGTATACACATTTATGTAATTTTTCACTTTACATCCTTTTTTCCTCATTAAAAAAGGTTTGTTCAGATCAGCAGGTATTAAACTAAGCATTTTCTATGTGCTAGGCAAAATAGCATCTATGCAATACAGTGAATAGAATGCCAAACCTGGAGTCATGAAAGATTCTTCCTTGTGAGTTCAAATCTGACACTTAAATAGCTGTGTGACCCTGGTCAAGTCATTTACCCCCTTTGCCTCAAATTCCTCATCTGTAAAATGAGCTGACAAGATAAATTGGGGAATAATTAACAGAGAAGGCATTACAATTGAGTGGGGATTGGATCAGAAAAGACTTCAAAGATGCAGAAATATATACAGTGATTCAGACTTAATTCTAGAATCAGGCAGGGTGTTTTCTATTTTTAAGGAAAAAAATTCCATTTTATTTTCAGATTTGCAATTTCTTTTCTTATCTCATTCCTCTAACGAAAGCAAAAGGGAAAAAAAATTGCAAACCTGTATAACCAAGTAAAATAAAACAAATCCCCATATTGGCCATATCCTATGTATGTGTAGACACCTACATTCATGCACATATTGTGTAATTTATGCTTCAATCTGCACTTTTGCTTATCACCTTTTTGTATGAAGCTGAGTAGCATATATTTTTAAATGTTTCAATGGAGACAATTAACCAGGACATAATGATGAGCTTCTACTACTTTGATAGGTGATGTGAAAATATATTATTTGATATGTTGTGTCTTCTGGAATGACAAATACTAAATGAAGTGTTGGATTTTGTTTTTCGTAACATAAATCTATTCTACATTATAAAATAGGTAACTTCTGTGAATTGGTAAATAGAAATTAAAGTTTTAATTACATAACTTATTTAACTGATATTTGAAAAACCACTCCATTTTGCTAAGATACTTGGCTTTGGATACCTTCTTGACAGAATTGCCAACTTGCTTATTTTTCTAAGTAGATTTTTTTGGGGAGTAATGTGTTTTAGTGGAAGAGTTACATCAGTAAGTAAGCATATTGCTTTTATACAGTAAAAGAATGCCGCTCATTAAACCAAAATTGTATTGAATCTTTTATCATGCTTCTTACAATGCGTACTGTACTAGTTATTTTCTACAATATTCTTAATGTTCCATAAAAATACAGTGTGTGTTATTCTTTAACTCAACATTTGAAGAATAATTACTGGTGTATGTTATCTTAGCCTAGACTCATAGAACATTAATCTTTTTAGTTGACTAGCTATTTTGTTCTTTTGTTTACCTAGTCACTGTATATATTCTGCATCAATCATGAAACAAATATGTCATTTACTTACTATAATTTTTAGTGGCAATAATCCAGAGAACATGTGTTGCTTCAGCTACTAATTAGACAGTTCTCCCTAAATACGTCAATATAAGCTTGGACAAGCTAATTCAAGTTAGCATGAAGCCTTTTGCTCTCCATTCTAATTTTCTTCTTGCGTACTTTGTAGAGTATCTGAAATAAACTGGCTGAAAAATATTGAATCAATTCTAAGCCAAATTAGCAGAATGTGAATAAATCAAATAGATGGTTTTACACCTACCAGAGAATTTAGAAAAAATTCAAGGATGGGTTTGGAGAAGGATTGTTCAAAATACACAAGTAATATATGTAACCTAATTGTTATAAACACCCATTATGCATAATATTAGAAAGTTAATGATATAACACTGATATATCAAAATAAGATGCAAAGAGAAACCTGGGGATCTAAATGGATGAATTTGGCAGCTGAGTGGTATAGAATGGACTGAAATGGAGAGAGAGACTTGTGGCATCAGACTAACCAGCAGACTTTTGCAGGAGTGTAGATAAGTGGTGATGAAGGCTATCTATTTCCCTTGCCTGGAATATATACCCAACTCCTCTTCACTTTTTAGAACTTCTAGTTTCCTTCAAAACTCAACTAAAAAGTTTACTGTGTATAATCATGCCCAATTCTTCACACAAGTACATATCTCTTCATTCAGAAATCACCTTGCATTTATTTTGTGTATGTTCATGTATGTAGTCTTTTGAAGAGCGGGAAATGTGTATTAGGTTGTATAAGGACTGTCTTTTGCCTTTCTTTGATGGCTAGCACATACTAGGGCAAAGTCAGTTTTAGAGCAGAGAAATGAGGTGCGTGGGAGAAATTTTACAAAAGTAAAATCAATAGGAGTTGGCAGAAGATTTGCTATGGAGGAAGAGTGAGATGAGGACGCTTAGGTTTTATGTCTTAGGTTTTCTCAGATCAATGTGGAAGCACTTGGTTGAGCCTTGATTAAAGGATAATATGACAACTTACTCATGCAAAAAATAGTTTGTTGTAAGAAGCAGTATTTATCTAAGGATAACCATAAATCTTGATTGTTTATTGGGTGAAAGATTAAAATTGGCAGTGATAAAAGAAAGCTGGTGAGAATATTTTAGTTCAAGAGTTTTTAGCCATTTTTGTGCTTTGTACTCCTATGGCAAATTTGGAAAATTTATCGAGTTATCTAGTCAAATCCCTCAATTTGTTTTGAGTGTCCTCTCCTCCCTAATTCTGTCTAATTCATCCTCCAATATCAACCAATATGATTTTCTTTATGCTTAGATCATATTATTACCTAAATCTGTAAACTCCAATGACCATTTAAAAGCCCTTCATAACCTTGTCCTAATTTTATCCTTCCAGTCTTATTGTATATTATTCTTTACTTGAATTTTATGGTGGAGCCAAATTGATTTTCTGGTTGTTTCTCACACCAGTACTCTATTCTTCGATATTCATGCCTTTGCCCTAGCTATCTATTTCCCTTGCCTAGAATATACATCCACTTCCTCTTCATTTTTAGAACCTCTGGTTTCCTTTGAAATTCAGCTAAAATAGTTTACTGTGCACAGTCTTACCCGACTCTTCACGCAGGCACATGTCCCTCCAAAAATTACATTGCATTTATTTTGTGTATTCTCATGTGCAGATAGATTGTCTTTTCCAATGGAATATCATCTTTGAAGAGTGGAAAATGTGTATTAAATTGTGTAAGGACTGTCTTTTGCCTTTCTCTGGTGTTTGACATATACTAAGTACTTAATACATCCTTATGGACTGATTGATTTTTATCTTTGTATCTCCAGTGCCTAGTATATAAGTACCTTTTGATCGAGTGAAGAAATGGCTTGTACACAAAACTGCACTACAAGTTAATATACTATGTTATCATAACTTCTACATAATATCAGAGAAAGGAAAGGCCGTTTTCACCCAGGATAATGAGGAAATGTTTGTTGGGGAAATGGCCTTTGAAATGATCCTTAGGGATATGTCATTCACAATTACGTAGCACATTGGGTAGGAAGAGGTGGAATATAGTTATGTTGTAGAAAAAAGAGCTAAATGAAGCTATGGATATGGAAAAGTCAAGGTGTATAGGAGGTGGGGGAGATGAACATGTTAATACAGTACTAATACTGAAGAGAAATCAATGAGTGATTAGTACTTCCTACCTCCCACTCTTTCCTCCCTGTGGCCTTTCTCCTTTTCCCCTTCCCTTCCTTCCTCCCTTCCTTTGCCTTTTTTTTTTTTTTGTGTGTGTGTGCAGGATTTGGTCTTTATTTAGTAAACTAATTATTTTAAGCTGGGGAATGACCCAGTGAAAATTCAGGAAGATTAAATTGGAGAGACTAAATTCTCAAAGAATTCATTCATGGTCAGAAGTACTTTGGATATTAATAGGGCCCAGTGGCTGTGAGGGTGAAAGGGGACAGATGGAAGAGAAGTTATGAAAGAAGAATTGTCTTAAAAATATTGGCTGGATTTAGGAAAGTTAGGAAGGAGAGTCAAAGGTAACTCTCAAGTGTGTTAGTCTGAGGCACTTAGAGAATGGTAGTATCATTAATAGAAATAGGGAAGCCAATAAAAAGACCTAATTCTTAAGGATGATAATGATTATATTTTAGACATACTGTTTTGGTGATACAGTGTAAAAATATAGGTAGAAATATTCAGTAGACATGTTGCTTGGGAGCAAAGCCAAGATTAGAAATATAAGTGATTTGTTTGCATTTCTGTGTAACATTTAAAGATGGGAATAGATGAGATTTCCAGGGGAAAGAGCATAAAGAGAGCTAAACACAAAACCACAGGGAATGACTAGCATTTTGAAGTGAAAAAAGAAGAGGTATTGAATGAAACAGAAAAAGAACCCTTGGGAGATATAAGAGGAGAATGATCAGTAATATCTTTACAGAGAATGAAGGGAATAAGGGGTGAGCAAAAGCCATAGAGCTTGATAGGAGGTTACAAGTGATCAGAAGAGCTGTTTTCAGGAGTGGGAGAGGTAGAATCTTGGAAGCTTATGTTTTGTACAGATTTGAGAAATTTGACTTAAGTAGAAGAAAGGAGGCAGATTGTACAAGGAGTATTTAGAAGTCATTTATTTCTCAAAATCTAAACTATACCTAGCACCTCATTTATGAAATGGATACTTATCAAAGGGTCTGTCCCTGCTCTATTTTAACTAATTCAGAAGTATACCAGAAGTAAAAGGCCTATGATGAGCATCTTTAAAGAATTAATTACTCATACCCAGTTACATTTACAAAAACCTTGACCTAAACTTGTATATGAGTGTATGTAAAAAATTAGCATAGTCAGAATACTGAGTGCATTTTCTTGTCCACATGGTTAGGTAAGTGATAGCATTATTGCTATCTGTGTATCCACTTTCTTTCATGTATTCTCCACCAACTTTCAACTTATTAGTAGAGAAAAGAGGAAGAAATAAATTATGTGCCAGATACTGTTCTAATCATTTAACAAATATTATCTTATTTGATCTTAACAGCTATTATGATCTCCATTTTAGATTTGAAGAAACTGAGGAAGATAAATTATATGATTTGACCCATATATGAACTTGGTGTTACCTGGCAGGCCCACCATCCTATACAGTTAATATTTTTGCTCCCACACTATTTCCCTCTCTTGTGACCTCCAGAGTTGCAAGATGATCTAAACTAAAGGAAATCTGTAATAATTTAACTATTTTTCTCGGCCTACATAACTCAAGCCAGAGGCTGTGAGGAATAGCCCTGTTTGAACATGTTAATTCCCCTACCCTCTTAAGCATCAAAATAGATATTTGTTAAACCCATCTCTTAACTGTGTTCTCCAAATGCTACTTAATCTTTAGTCCCGTTGTTTAGTCATTAAAATGTAGCTGTATAGCTCCTGTCCCTGTCTCTGGGCCACAGTTAATTCCAGCAAGGGACCTTATTGTCAAGATGATGTTGAGCTTTTTCTCTTATAGTAGGTATAATTCTGATTACCTTTCCCCTTATTTTTTCTTTCAGCCAATCATCAATCAGTCTTTGAGGTATAAATATATACCCTGCCCACAAGGATTTAGGAAGAAATAAAAGATCCTTCTTCCTGGGTTCCCACCTCCCAGTTAAAGCTTCCCCGGTGTATTATTATACTTTATACTTTGTATACTTTGTAACCATGAGAAACTTCTTGCCCATACTCTGTCACCCTTAGGCTTTAGCTATTTTAACCCCCTAGTCTCAATACTATTTAATCAATTTGTATCTCAAATCTCCAAAAAAATGGTGAAGTTGGAGTACCTCTAAGTACCAAATTCTGGTACCAGTGATATAAAAACTGAGTATAAATATGGGACAAATGTAAAAAAAAGGAAAGCTTTATAGATTACAGAATTCTTTTCTAAAATGAATTTAACTCCTGGAGGAGCCTAGTACGACCTGTAATGAGATGAAAAGCTTGGCCTATGAAATTATCTCTATACAGTATCACCTCTTTGAAAATGAATGTGTGATTGTGGCCTAATACCCCAGATGAACTAAAGTAGCAGTGAGTTGTTAATTAAAGTGACTAACATCCCTATAATAAAGACAAAGCTGTTCAAATACCTGCACTATGTATCTTTAGGTTTAGCCTTTAAAAAGAAGACTGTAAGGAAAGAAAGAATGAAAACTGGACTGAAGAAACAGACCTCTGTTACACAGATGGGGACTCTATGGATCCAGGAGGGGAGGTTTATACATACACATATATCCCTTTGGAAAACTATGGCTGGGAATGAAGGCAGTAGTAGAATAATGGGGTTCTTGGAGCAGCAGTGGACTGTGTTGTTACTGTAATGACCAGGTTTATCTCTGGAGGGGGGAAAATGCAAATATGTACCTTTTTCCTTTACTTTCAGAGATGGAAAAAGATAGTTATGAAACGTTACATACACTATTTGACTCTGTTGCTCATAGCAAGGAACATTATTATTTTTTAAATTAAGAAGTGTCTATCTCCCTATGCCAGGTGCTGTTAAATGTTTTACAAAAATTATCTTACTTGGTTTTCTTAAGAACCCTGGAAGGTAGATGCTCTTGACCCTATTTTGTGGTTGAGGAAACTGAGACAAACTGAGGTTTAGTAACCTTTGAAAGATCATACAGCTAATTAAGTGTCAGAAATCAAGAGCTCAGAGGTATTTAATCCAATCTCTTTAATTCATTTATAGTTGAAGACATTGAGTGCCAGATGAATTAAATAATTTTGCCCAGAGTCACACAGATAGTGCTAAAGGTTCAATATGATTACAAAAACCCTTGATGGACAACCAAGGCTTTTTGAGATACATGGTTGTAACATATTGGTTAATGTTGACTTTTTTAAACTTTTTTTTTAATTTGTAAAGGATTGTTTGCTAAATATAGAGAGTGTTGGTAATGATGAGCCACTGAAGATGTTTGAGCAAGAAGTAATGTTAGACCTGTTCTTTAGGAATATGTATAGAATATGGTAGATTAGAAAGGGGAGAGTTTAAGGCTGAAATTAAGAAGGTGAGAAGTGGAGAATTCAAGGCTGAGATTAAGAAGGTGAGAGAAGTGATGAGGCTCTAACCTATTTTTAACTGGATGGAGTTTGGAGGTAGAAGTGACAAGATTTAGCAACTGATTTTCTATGTGGATTGAGGAATAGTAGAAAATTGAGACTGCATGACTAGAAACATGATGACCTTTGATCAGAAAAATTAAGAGATTTAGTTGTGGTGTATTAGGGAATAAAGAATCAGTTCTGTTTTGAGTATGCTGAGCTTGAAAAACCTTTGGAACACTGCAATCTCCCTGCCATCCCTCCGCTTCCATGTGGGAGAAAAAGCAACATTCAATTTTCTTAATCCCTTCAAATTCCTAGATCTGCCACCAGACCTTTTAGTACCTTTTAGATTCTGCTGAGGAATTCTTTCTCTTTTAAAAATGTTTGCTCTTGGAGAGCAGAGATTGTCTAGCTTCTAAATAGTCTTGTTTTCTATTCCATTTGTATCCATACTGTGTGACACATAACATTTAAATGCTTTATAATTCATTCATCAAATCTGAGATGTCTCAGTAGGCAGTTGGTAATATATATGACCAGAACCTTGAATTTTCATCTTGGATTGGTAACTTAGGTTGTGATTGCTGAGCTTTTGTTTTGCTTGGATCCAGGCTTACATTTCACTTCCCAGCCAAGTAACACTGCTGATGCTTTTCTTCTATCCCCAGTTTGTTTTGGATTCCCCTATTAGAATGTAAGTTCCTTAAGGACAAGGTCAGTTTTGCTTGCTTGCATTGGTATCTTCAGTGATTAGCACAGTGTCTAGCACATGAATACTTACTTACTGCCCTAATTTATCTTGGGAGACTGACAGACCAGGGTTTGATATACAAATACAGGAGTGTTGGGCATAGAGATGATCATTCAACTCAGAAGCTGATGAGGAAGAAGAGGAAGGAGAAGTAGCGATCAAATTTGGTAATTAAATGGATAACTTTGGCTAAAGTAGTTTTTTTATTATTATTATTATTATAACTTTTTATTGACAGAACCCATGCCAGGGTAATTTTTTTTACATTATCCCTTGCACTCACTCTGTTCCGATTTTTCCCTCCCACCCTTTACCCCCTCCCCAGATGGCAAGCAGTCCTATATATGTTGAATATGTCGTAGTATATCCTAGATACAATGTATGTGTGCAGATCCAAACAGTTTTCTTGTTGCACAGGGAGAATTGGCTTCAGAAGGTAAAAATAACCTGGGAAGAAAAACAAAAATGCAAACAGTTTACATTCATTTCCCAGTGTTTTTTCTTTGGGTGTAGCTGCTTCTGTTCAATCATTGATCAATTGAAACTGAATTAGGTCTCTTTGTCAAAGAAATCCACTTCCATCAGATTACATCTTCATACAGTATTGTTGTTGACGTATATAATGATCTCTTGGTTCTGCTCATTTCACTTAGCATCAGTTCTTGTAATTCTCTCCAAGCCTTTCTGTATTCATCCTGTGGTCATTTCTTACAGAACAATAATATTCCATAACATTCATATACCACAATTTACCCAGCCATTCTCCAATTGATGGGCATCCATTCATTTTCCAGTTTCTAGCCACTACAAACAGAGCTTCCACAAACATTTTGGCACATACAGGTCCCTTTCCCTTCTTTAGTATCTCTTTGGGATATAAGCCCAGTAGAAACACTGCTGGATCAAAGGGTATAAACAGTTTGATAACTTTTTGGGCATAATTCCAGATTGCTCTCCAGAATGGTTGGATTCGTTCACAACTCCACCAACAATGTATCAGTGTCCCAGTTTTCCCGCATCCCCTCCAACAATCATTATTATTTTTTACTGTCATCTTAGCCAATCTGACAGGTGTGTAGTGGTATCTCAGAGTTGTCTTAATTTGCATTTCTCTAATTAATAATGATTTGGAACACTTTCATATGAGTGGTAATAATTTCAATTTCATCATCTGAAAATTATCTGTTCATATCCTTTGACCATTTATCAATTGGAGAATGGCTTGGTTTCTTATAAATTAAGAGTCAGTTCTCTGTATATTTTGGAAATGAGGCCTTTATCAGAACCTTAACTGTGAAGATGTTTTCCCAGTTTGTTGCTTCCCTTCTAATCTTGTTTGCATTAGTTTTGTTTGTACAGAAGCTTTTTAATTTGATGTAATCAAAATTTTCTATTTTGTGATCAATAATGGTCTCTAGTTCGTCTTTAGTCACAAATTTCTTCCTCCTCCACAAGTCTGAGAGATAAACTATCCTATGTTCCTCCAATTTATTTATAATCTCGTTCTTTATGTCTAAATCATGGACCCATTTTCATCTTATCTTGGTATACGGTGTTAAGTGTGGGTCTATGCCTAATTTCTGCCATACTAATTTCCAGTTATCCCAGCAGTTTTTGTCAAATAATGAAGTCTTATCCCAAAAGTTAGGATCTTTGGGTTTGTCAAACACTAGATTACTATAGTTGACTGTTCTGTCTTGTGAACCTAACCTGTTCCACTGATCATCTAATCTATTTCTTAGCCAATACCAAATGGTTTTGGTGACTGCTGTTTTATAATATAGTTTTAGATCAGGTACAGCTAGGCCACCTTTATTTGATTTTTTTTCATTAATTCTTTTGAGATTCTCGACTTTTTATTATTCCATATGAATTTTGTTGTTATTTTTTCTAGGTCATTAAAATATTTTCTTGGAAGTCTGATTGGTATAGCACTAAATAAATAGATTAGTTTAGGGAGTATTGTCATCTTTATTAGGCTAAAGTAGTTTTAACTGAGGTTGGAAACCAGATTGCATAGGTTTAAGAAGGGAAGGTAACTATCTCTTCAGATATTAAAGAAGAGAAAATGGTGAATCATGATGTTTTGAGATGGAAAATTGGGGAGAAGGAACTTATGGAGAACAGGTTCTGCTTCTTAATTGAAGGGTAAGGAGAAATCTTTATCTGAGAGGATGGGGGCAGGGGATAATATGACTTTATAGGAGAAAAGATCACCACAAAAACTCTACCACCTTATTTACCCAGTTTATATCACAATAAATGTTAGATCTTGCCAAAGTAAAGTGGGAAGGTTATTGAATTATGGAGACATACCTAATAACAGTTTAGCATTTTGTAATATTAATAACAGTACCTTAAATCCTTTAGGTCTGTGACTGTTTCCTACTCAGTGAATCAGTGAGCATACTTATTTATGATTTCTGTATTCTGAAAGTTTAACAATCAAAATTCCTTTTGCCTAGTGCTAAAATGAACTTGCAAATCTTGACATTTGCCAGATTTTAGGTTCATTCCTAATCCATTTTGAACAATTTCATCTTGTCATTTGTATGTTTAAAATTGATGCTGTCTATTCTTCAGTATTTTCGCTTGTAGAGAAGCTTACTTATGCCCAATAAATATTTTAAGAGAATCTAAAGTATCAATGAAAAGAATGGGTTTGGTGGAATTAACAATGTTTTAGGGTTATTTTTGGATAATTATGATTTTAGCTCTCAATTGGAAGGAATATTAGTTGTGAAGGCTTGGTAATTTACAATATTGATGGTAACAAACTGCCACAAATGCACAGTTTTTTAGGATCAGAGTTGTTTGTGGGTTTTGTTTTGTTTTTATAATTAAATGAACTCATAAAAACCTTTAAGAGAATATTTCCATTCTAGGTCTAAAATAGTTGGTATGGAATATGAAGGAAAAGTGCTTAAATAAGTACCATAGTATCCTTAAAAAAAAATAACTTCTGTTTTTTCCTTCAATCTTCTTCAATGCTTATTTGAATCCTGACATTTCCTACCTAGTAAGGAGTCCATTCATTTATTTCTTTACTCCATTCTCTTTACCCATTAGTTCAAATGCTGTTGGACTAGCTTCCTCTCAGTCTCCCTGATATTCTTCTTATCTTTCTCCATTTTATCATCCTATACATCACGGGTGATATAGCTGTCTTCTAATTTTCCCTTACTCAAAAAAAAAAAAAAATCTGTTAAAGACTTCTCACTTGCTTTGTAAGCAATTGGTGGTTCATTGGTGAGGCTAGAGTTCCAGTTTGACCTCACATGCAATAGTTGTGTAATGCTGGACCAATCTTGTCAGCCTCATATTCCTCACTTGTAAAATGAGGATAATGAATACCTTTGTGAAGTTCAAATGAAGTATTTTTAAAGTGCTTAGCACAATGTCTGACACATAGTAGGTGGTATATAAATGTTTCTCCCCCTTTCCATCCCCCAGCCTTCTCAGTCTGGCATTAAAAACCCTTCACTATCTGGTCAACCTCCTTTCTAGGTTTGTCTCATATTACTTGCCTTCATACATTCCATGGCTCAGTCATATTGGACCTTGAACTTTTCTTGCTCTTTCCAGTCTCTGTATCACACATTCCTGGACTTCTCTCCCACACTTGAAATCTTTCTCCTTCAAGGCCTGACTCAGCCACAATCTCCTGCATGAAGCTTTTTCTACTTGGAGCTTTATACATGAATCACATTCTGATTTGTTTTATTGCTATTTTGCATATATTTGTCAATTCCTAAACCAGTATAAAAAGACCTAAGGGCAGATATCATGTCTTAGTCATTTCTGTATTCTTGTGCTTATTATTATTAGCATATTGATTTTACATAGTAGAAATTTGGTAAATTCTGGCAAAATGAATTTGTTGAATATTAAAGTTAGTACAAAATAAATTTTTATTGAGGGATGCTTTTTTTAAGGAGATTTGATGAATTAAAACATTTCAAAAATCACCACTTTAATAAAAAGAATTGCTTCAGGACAATCATAATTTTCTTGAACCCTCCAGATTTAGAATAAGGACTTGGGGAAATCCTGAAGACAAATTACTAATAATTGCTATTTATATTAATCTGAGAAGGGGTTCCTAATAACAATAAGATTTTTTTTCAAGCTAGGAAATTGCCAAAAAATGAAAAAAATGCAGAAATAGTCAATAATAGAAGGATTGCATAAAGAGAGATACACTAATGCACTGGTTGTGTAGCCTTCATTTGGTTCACTTGTTCTGGAAAACTATTAAGAATTAATACTGCAACGTGACTATAATTCCATTTTTGATCCAAAGATCTCACTAATCAGCACATATTTACAAGGAATTAAAGATAGAAGGAAGGTCCATGTCATATGCATATAGTCATAGCAACATTTTAGATGGCAGTAAAAAATTTGAAGCAAAATAGGTGTGTCCATTGATTAGGGGATAGTAAACTAAATTGTGTTTTGTGGTTATATTTGTATTAATGTTATTGTGCCTTAAACTACACGTGAAGAATTCATGGATTCTTGGGAAGGTTTACACACTGACCACAGTATAAAGAAAATGAACAAAAAAGGAAACTAAATGTTGCATAATTATAACAGCTAGCTTGTATATAATGCTACTTTTGCTGTTTACTTTTTTCTCATAATCTCCCTGAGAGGTGGATGGTAGTGCTATTTTTATCACCATTTTATAAATGAAGAAACTTCAGTTCAGAGTTTAAGTGGCTTACTCAAGCTAGAACATTTGAAGTGAGTGTCAAATCTGGGTCCTCCTGAGTCAAAGCCAACACTATGTGCAGTGTCATCAAGTTTGGACCTGCATGTATACTTATTGTGTATCTAATTTATATTTTAATATATTTAACATCTACTGGTCATCCTGCCATCTAGGGGAGGGGGTGGGGGGGTAAGAGGTGAAAAATTGGAACAAGAGGTTTGGCAGTTGTTAATGCTGTAATGTTACCCATGCGTATATCCTGTAAATAAAAGGCTATTAAATTAAAAAAAAAAAAAAAAAAAAAAAAAAAGTTTGGACCTGGAATAGAGATGAGGGAATTCACTTCCTTTGCTTTACTTCAAAGATGGGGATCAGGCCAACAACTATTCCTCAGGCTCCTCCTCTGTGCCAGACACTGTGCTAAGAATTGGGGATACAGAGGAAAACAAAAATAGCCTTCCATTCTTAAAAAATTTGCAATCTAATGAGAGAAAGAGTCTAGATTGATTCTATCAGATTTGTTGAGGTTGTTTTGGTTTTGCTGAGTGATCTTTAAAAAAAAAAAAAAAAACTTAATTTTTATTGTTCCTAGGGATGGCTTGTTTGGTGAGGAAGGAGAAGGAGATGTATTTGAAACTTAAATTTAAAAACAAAACTTATAAATTGAAAAAAAGCTAACTTTTAGGAAAAAAAATAGGTGTTTTGAAAAATTATTTTGATGATGCTTGTCACTTGTGACCACCACAAACTTTTATTTTTGAAAATAAAATATGAATCTTATTGTTTCTAGAACTTAATTCCGGTTTTAACTTAATGTCTCAGACAATTGCAGACTTCTTGATATCTGAAATCATACTCTAGCCTTTTTTGTATCCTCCACAAGGAATTCATTGAATATTAGTTGTTGGTCTTTCCCTCTGACTAGAAGTTTTGCCAAGTCCACCAGGAGAGTAATGGAGGTTTTGGTCCCTGTGTCTGGAGCAGTCAACCCCTCGAAGATGAAATTAAAGAAAGCTTTGCCTTTCATTGATCCATCCAGAATTGGACTGTTTTAGAAGAATCAACTTTACATTGTCAGTCTTCAAGTAGAGGCTGAATGAGATCCACCTAAGATATTTAAATTGTTAAGAAATTCCTGTTGACTTTGACTTTGAGATTGAATTCTCTGAAGCCACATGTACCATAATATAAATTTGAAATAATATTTATAAAGAAGAGACATACTATTTCTAAATCAATGACACTAATTACTAAATTAAATACACAGGAGAACAGATCACATAATATTAAAGCTATTATCCAATAATAACTGTACTAATATATACACTCTTTTAAATCTGGTTTTCTGAGATATTTCTTTTAATAGGGGTTGCTTTTTTTTTTTTTTTTTTTTTTGTCTTTGTAGTCTAAGGGCTTGTACAATGCTAAGATACAGTATGCATTTAAGTAAAGGTTTAAATATTATAGTTACATTAACCATTTTCATTCAGTCATTGATTGACTCCCTCATGCTTTGGTTGATTATTGTCCATGATACTTTAGGAGGACCAAAATGACATCATTATGTTGGGATCAAGGTAAGAGTGTGTTCGACTGAGTGATTAGACCATTATGAGCTCAGAAAACTCTACCACAAATTGGAACAAAATAAGTCTATATGAATAGTTGGAAGGCAGATGTCTCTAAATTTGTGCATCTCCCCTTTCTTTTGAGCTACTGCAATTCTGCTTTGCTCATAGAGTACATCACCTTACCACATATCTCAGATGCTTTAAAGGATATTGAAGACTTCCAATAAATTTTTGTGTGTGTGCCAAGTTCTTAATTTCTTACCTACCTACTTTTTCAGCAAGTGATCTATTTAAATCGAGGTAGTTAAGACTGCAAGTTCTATAGTACCAATGAAAAGATAAATAAGAATTTATTGATTCATTTATGTGCCTGATGGACTCTGTTATAGATGTACCTGATGCTAATAATAGTTGTCTTTCCAGACTGGTTCCACAATCTCTTCTTTACTAGCTTTATGGGAAGGAGTTGAATCTGAATAGGTTTTCTAAACTTTTTTGAAATTTGACCTCATGTACTTTCTAACTGTAACCTAAGCAACTTTCTTCACCCTCTTTTGCCTTAGTTTCCTCCTCAGTAAAATGAGTTGGAGAAGGAAATGACAAAACCATTCCAGTATCTATACCAAGGAAACCCTAAATAGTCTCAGGAAGAGTTAGACACTAACAACTTATAGACTCTAGGTATTTGACTTTAACTGAGTTGTCTTCCATCTTAATTCTTATTTTAGTTTCATAGCAGTGTCTAAAGTGTCCCTAGGAGTGACTGTTGCTGTGGAGGCAAAAATTTCACAACAATGTTTCACAGTTGTGGTTTGTTTTATTTTCCTCTAAAATGCACATGTATCTTGTTTCTATCCTTTATGTGCCTGTTCATTAGCACTTGAATACAACTTACTTTCCCCAGCTAGATCATAAGTGAAAAAACTTGATATAAGGTGTTGAAGAGGGCAAAGGGTGTGAAGTAGTCTTTTAATTCATTGTTGTATTCCTCCTGTTATAATACAGTAAATGCAATGTTCATTTGTTATTTAATCAACAAGTATATATTTAACTCCTACTATATGCCCAACACTGTACTAGTTAGTGGGGTTTGCAAATAGGAAGAATAAAACAGTCTTTTTTGGAAAGAAACTGTCATTCTAAAAGGGGATATTTTAAAAAATATACATAAAAATTTATACAGCATCAATATTAGGCACTTACTGTCTGTAGGGCTTTGCGCTAGGTGATAAGCACTACAAGGTGAAGAAATATGAATCCAGTAAAGGCAGTGACATAAGATTAGCAATAAAGTTATAATATAAAGTATTTAAATCAGTTTGATTCCTGACAGGATTTTTTTTTTCTTAAAATGTAGAGGATCATTCTCTCCTATTCATATTCCTATATTTAGTAGCAAATGCATCAACAAATTATTATTATTTTTTTTTTTAGTGGTAAAGCAATGTGTATTTTAGGAAAAGAATAGAACCCAGGAACAAAATGTAAGCTAATAAAGTTATTCCTCATGCTTCTTTACCTCTCTATAAGCATTTGACACAATTGACCGATCTCTCCTTCAGAAACCTTTTCATGTTTTTAATGAAACCAAACTCTCAATGTTCTCTTTATCTAATCCCTCATCATTCTTTTTCTAAAAAGCTACTAAATCTTGTTGCTCCTATCTTCACCATGTTTTTTAAATTACATTCTCTTCTGGACTACTTCTGATCTCTATTGTTGCAACAATCTCTTAATTGGTTTCCCTTCTTTAAGTCTTTCCCTATCCCTGTACACTGAAGCCAAAAGTATTTCACCTTAAGAACAAATCTGACCATCCCTCTATTCAGAAGACTTCAGAAGAGCCTAAAAATTGAAGTCTTTCTTCCTCTGCTTAGCTTTTACATTCTTAACAGCCAGGCCCTGACCTATATATTCAGACTCATTGGATATTACTTGCACTCCCCTACAAATTCTGTGATTCAGCCTAACACATGATACCCTGCCATCTCCCCACACATAACATTCCATCATCTCCCTTCTAAACAGGCATCCACAGCTGCCGATAGTGCATTTCAACTTGGGTATTTCAAAATAGGTGGCTCAAAAAAAGTACAAAATAGAACTGTACGGATGATGTTCCTCACCACCATCCTCAGCTACCCAAGCTTTTCAATCTTGAATCTTCACTTTTTCTTTGCCATCCATCTACATCCAGCCTTTGTCACGCTTCATTAAGTCTACTAAACTGTCACCAAGTTAAAATCTCTATCACCTCTCATGTAGGCTAATGGAAAAGCCTCTCTCCCTCTTCCAATCTTACCTCCAAAAATTACCTAAGTGATATTATCTTTCCCCATAAGTCCTCTTTCCATTCTACTTGACCTTTTGTAGAGGGAAGCAATTCCTCAGGCTCAAAACTTAGAAGTGATCCCAGATTCCTCACTGCATCTCATCCCCCCCATATCATCCTTGCTGTCAGGGTTTGTCCATGTCAACTTTGCAATATCTCACATAGACACAGGCTCTCAATGCTGCAGTGACTACTAAAACTTGCTGGTGGAGCTGCCTGCCTCCATCTCTCCCCAATCCGAGCCATTCTCTATTAAGCCAGTAACTAATTTTTTTTTCCTAACGTTTAGATTCAATTATGTCGCACACATCTTCCTTTCCCTTCAATAAACTCCAGCGGCTTCCTCTTGTTTCTCTCTCCTCTTGTGTTTTTTGATTTCTTTTAAGATGCCAATAGAAGTCTGCTTTTACAAGAAGTCTTTCCCAGTTTATCTTAATTCTAGTGTCCATCTTCTTGTTATTTCCTTGTAGTTTTAGCTTATTTGTATGCATATTTTCTCTCTCTTTACCCCAATCCCTCCAGTAGGTTTGTGATCTTCTGATCTTGCTTCTCCCCCCCCCCCCCCCCCCCCAGATAATTCTGCTTGGCATAGTGTCTGGTATGTTGTAAATTCTTAATTCTCAATGCTATTGACTAACTTCTACTTGGGGCCTTTCCTTAGCTGGTGACTCAACTCGCCTCCAAAATTAACTTGTATTTATTTTGTATGTGTATTGTTTTCTCTGTTGTATTTAAGTTGGAAACTGTTTCATTTTTGATTTTGTATTATCAATGTTTAGCATGTAGCACCTTAGTAAATGTTTTCTTATTAAATATTTGATTTTCTTTTTTTTTACTGCTAGTAGTGGGGATGGAGAAATTGTATAAACCTCCAGGTTTTAGTCAGATCACCCCGAGTTTGGGGAAGGGGGGAAGAAAGAATAGAGCAGTAGTTCCAAAGATGATATCCTGGGTTCTATTTTTATATACAAAATCCCACCTTGTAATTGTATCTAGGGTTCTGTAACAAGGTGGGGAGAGCTGTAGGGTGAGAAGCAAGATATTTGATGTTTCTACTCATAAATTTGTATTTGAGGGTCCTTAAGATTTTAATTGGCCATAAATGGGATTTAAAATATATTAATATTATATTATTATTAATATATTATTGTATTATATATTATTATGATGTGTGTGTACATATATACACACACATTTATGTATATTAGACTTCTTATTCTCATTCTCATCTCTTTATGCCTACATTATGGTAGGCATTATGGTCTGTCACGAAGAGATTACAAAATACTTTTCTGGGGTCTTGGGTGTATACTTTTTTAATGAAGTTCAGATTTTGAAATCAATTGAATGGGTATTTTCTTGCATTTTTAGGGGGAAAGAGCCAAAAAAAAAAAAAAAGTGGAAAGCAATTAAAATTACATTGGTGTGCAGAATAATCATTAATATAGGCCTAAGTATCCCCTGGTAATTCTAACTCTTAAGTTATTGTTTGGCTATTATCTGGAAAATGGCCTCAGGATACCCTTTGGTGTGAGGGGACAAAGGTTCTTTGATCTAGGGTCTTAGAGCTTTCCTTTTGGATTCTACATATGAATGTTAGCCTAGATTCTGGAGAAAGTGGAATTTTTTTTTTTTTTTTTTGTGAGGAAAAACTTTTCAAATACACTAGGATGCTACTATAGGAAAAGGGGACCTCAGCTATCCATATAGCTATGTATAAATGAAAGAAATGAGTTATATGGGGGGGAGGAACAATTGCTGAAGTGTATATATGTGTGTGTGTGTGTGTGTATGCATATGTGTGTATGTGTATGGGGGGGGGGGGAGAGGGAGAGTGTGTATGAGTTTAGGGGCAAGGGAAAGAGTGTGATATTATTGACCTTGCTAGCCCTTAAATGAATGAACATGCCTTAGAAAAGTCAAAAGAGCAGGGTAATTGGTTCAAGGACCAAAGTGGTGAGAGGCTATACAGTATTCTGTTCTGTAATGGGCCGAATAGGAGGAAAACCCTGGTCATACTCTACAGGTACTCAAAGTGCAGTTGTAGACTGGCAAGCTGCAGGAGGTAAAAGTATAGTTATAGGCCGGCAAGTTCAATCCCTGGGGCACAAGGAGAAAAGAAAGGGAGTTACTGGGAAACTGACTGATGGTTTGTCTGGGTGTTATATTGGCCCAGGCCCCACCTCCTATAGTTTCTTCACCCTGACCCCAGAAACCTCATTCTTAGCCCTCCAATCAACTACACCTCCCACACTGACTTCTGGAGTCTCTCCTAGATCATGAGAAAACTACAAGCTGGAACCCCCTCTGACACTCTTGTCCCTTTTGACACATTGATTTCTCCAGGATACGATGAGAATTTAATCAGCGTATATAAATTTGTTCCTTTAAAATGTGTATTTCTAGTTCTAATATATTTAGAAATGGACTTTGGAGCTTAGTCTCTTCTAACAGTCTTTCAGGAGACTGAGGACTATAGTCTCTTGCCTTCTTTTTCTCATTTAGAATATAAAGGGGTAGATGCGTAGGTTTTTTAACAAGTAAAACAGAAAATAAGATAACTCTGCATATATTACATAGTTAGAATAGGATAATACATACTTGCCTGTTTTCAAGAAAAATAAATCAGAATTTGTTGGTGTATATTAAAGTTTGTTTTTTTTAATTGTTAGCTACTTGTGAATTTTAATGCTATTTCCCATGGGCTTTGCTAAATACTGCTCTGGCCCAAATTTCCTGGATTCCAGATTGCTGCTATTTTGACAGTGAAACAATAGTTGTTTATTGTAAAAGTTATTTTTATTTTTATTTAAGATGAAGTGCAAGGGATAGAGCCTTGGACCTGGAATCAGGAAGATCTAAGTGAGTTCAAATGTGACTTCATAATTTATTAGCTCTGTAACTCCAGGCAAGTCCTTGAATAGATCTGAGTGCCTCAGTTTCCTCATCTGTAAAATGGGGGTAATAATAGCACTTAATCTCCCAGGAGTTATTGTGAAGATAAAATGAGCTATTTTTTGTAAAGTACATTGTAACTTCTAAGGTACTATGTGTATGCTAATTATTATTTTTGTTATGTTATATATCACAAGGTTATTGGTAGTCAATAAACGTTTATTAAACACTGTAAGCCGGATAATACAGTCCCTGCTCTCAAAGAACTTATGATCTAAAATAATACTCAAAAGGAAAATGAAAAAGGCACAGTGTCATAAGGTTCCCCTGCACAGGCATGATATTTTATGGAAATGAAACCAAACAGAGCAACTAATAGGAAATATAAAAATATAGGCATTCCTCTAAATGCTGTATTCCCAAATAAGCATATCCTAGTATACATATCTCTTCTTGCTCTTTCATTATCTTTCTTTCAGAGCTTAATTATGTTACATAAGTTCTATAACTTATAAGAATAAGTTATAAAGACCTGAGAAATAGAAAGAGAAAGCTTCTGGTCTCAGTACCAAAGCTCATCTTAGATTTTATTGCAGGAGACCCCTTCAAGTCCACCCTCATTTTATTACCTTTTGGATATTCTAACAAACTTATTTATCTAGTTTCCTCATTCCTTATAAATTAAAAGCACAAATTAGAGGATGAATGAGGGAGTAATTAGAAATCAGTCCTGCCTACTAACAGGGAGAAATCAAAAAAACTTTTTTTTTTTTTTTAATTTAAAGATAGATAAAAATTTGAAAATACAGCCGCTTGGATTTATTAGCATAGGGGAAAAACAGCTCTATGCACCATGGCAGTTTCTAAGGACATTCCCATGCTATGGTCCAACATAATTATCAAAATCATATTCCTTATTAGCTCTTTTGGATCACAGAAAAATGTATGGTATATTTAGAAGGATTAAACTTGTTAAATATTTTAACTTGCCCCTTAATGGGGCAAGTATGCCTCCAATTTCAAGAAAATTCACAAATTGGAAGCCTAACTGGTTCCTCAGAGAACTCTCAGTTTGGACACAGGTACTGGGATCTGTATTTAATTTCTGGCCCTGCCACTCACTACCTGATTTCTGACCTTGGATGATCCTTTTATTTATTTTAAAGTTTCAGGAGTTAACCTTTGTGATTCCATTCACCTCTAAATCTATACTCCGGTGATTCTATGATGACTTTCCTCTTTGACCTCTTTCTAGAAAACCTGAAGTATTAATGTGCAAGGTCACTGCACCAGTGATACACAATATAATAAGTACTCATAACAAATGCATGTTGGCTTATCAATCAAGCATTTGCTCTCACCAAATTGTTAAGTGTCTAGCTCTTTGCTAAGCCTTTATAAGGAGTTCACATTCTAATAGGGAGAGATTACATTTAAAAGAGAGCCTTAAAAAAAAGTGGGGAGTAGAAAAGAGAGAAGGGATGCTAGAGATAGAAAGTCTTATAGAGATTAATAGACAGTGCTGTTTGGAGATGAAGAGAAACTTGAGTTTCCCTAAATAGGAGGTTTTGGAAGGAATCAGTTATTCAAAAGGTGAGGCCATGTGGTGTGAGGATACTTCTAGTGTGAGAACTAGTCCATTGTTAGGAGTGAACTTTTGAAGTTGCATAGTAGAAAAGTATAGTAAAGTTGATTGTATATGTTTCTGTAAATTAATCATTCACTTCCTTTGAACAGGAATCGACATTTTTAAGGTGAATTTAATTTCACCTTTTTTATATAAGGAAAAAAAAACTGTTTTCAGATTTTCCTTTCCATCTGTGAAGTGGAGAAAATGTCCAGAAATTCAGTGGTACAAATATTGCCTTTTTTGATCATTAGAATATGAAACTTTTTACTTTGAATAGAACTCATTTTAGATTTTAAAGACATTTAAGAAGTGCAGTGTGCTTAAGCATACTTTTCAGAGTACAAACTTAATTCACTTATCATTAGATCTCTAGAGGAACAATGAAATATTGAATAAAGCACTGGATTCAATATGTGGAAGAGCTGAGTTCATATTTGAGTCTCTGATACTATATGACCATTGAGGAATCTTTGAGCATTTGATCACTCTTTGAGATTTTACTATTAACTTTTAGATGGGTTGGTAAATAAAAATTTTAATAGTAGTGAAGTTATAGATCCTTAAAGTATTGAATTATTTTGCATTAATATTCATTAACTTTGTTTTTATGAACTTACCAACCAAACATTTCTGAAATCACTGAAAATTTAAAAATTGGGATATTTTAGAAAATATTTTAAAAGCTAATATATAATACAAATATTTTTCTTTTGGAAATATGTTAGCGAGTTCCTTTTTAGACTAAAGATTTTTCTTAAATTTTCTCAAGTGATATGACCTAGGATGGTAGGATCATAGTATATGATCTAGAAAGGACCATCTCAAAACAGTAATTATAACAATCCTGCTTCATTCAGTTCCTCTTCTTTACTTTCATATTATAAAATTGAGTAAAAAGATTTGAACCAAGTGGTAAAAGAAATACCTTCTTTCTGCCTTAGGAAAATAAAGAGCTTGGATGTTTTTTTAAGGTAGTAACTCTCCCTCTCCCTGCCCAAGCTTCAGCATATTTCCTTTTCTCTGTAGAAAAAAGTCATGCTTCAGAGATTTCAGCTGGCTTCTTTTCTTTTTAAAGTAGATTTAGGGCTCATAAAGAGTGTCAAACAGACTGTACTTGAGCTTGAGTCCTTTATTTATCCACATAAGGAGCACAATAGTTTAAGCCTTAGAACTGAAATTTTTCATAGATGATCAATATAACTCAACACTGATGCTTAGAAAGGACTTGAAAGTGTCAGAAAAGGTGATTGTAACAACCTGCCTAACCCTAACCTTACTTGTCTCTATGGTAACTGTATGGAACAAGGATTCCCATTAGTGGGAATCCAAATAAGGTTTTGTCAAACACTCACACCTCTAGCTAATGCCTTTACTTGTTATCTGTTCTAAGTCATAATCTGCTTTAGGAAGGAGCTGTTTGGAAGAGCATTGGATGGTAAGGCAGAAGATTGCCATTCTTAGTCCAGTTCTGCTTCCTACAGAGCCAGCAAGTCAGTCAGTCTCAGAAACAATCAATGTAAAATAAGAGTAAGAATACCAATCCCTCAGTTATATGGTCTGTCACTTCCTATGTCTTCCCTCATCCCACTGGGTGCTAATTTCCAGCTCTTCCCTCATCAGTGGTTTTCCATTTCAAGTCTTTATTTTTAAAATTATTGATTTAAAGAGGCAGGTTAATATTATATAAATTGAAAAATTTTTAAATCATAGCTTTCTAAGTAAAGTGTATATTTCACTCAGCAGACAGAGGATTTTAGAGTTGGGAATGCTGTTCCATTTTGTGGCAGAGGAAACTCATTTATCATTCAGTTAGTGATGTAACTCTATAGTTCTATGACCATACTAGAAAACAGAAACATTAATGTGCAAGGTCAATGGGCCTGTGATACATAAGTACTATAACAAATGCATCTTGGCTTGTCAGTCAACAAGTTACCAAGTGTCTAGCTCTGTGCTAAGCCTTTATAAGAAGTTGTATGAAAGTGGTAGCAATTGATTGGAATTCTATGTAAAATGATAATATCATAATAATAAATTTATTATGTAGTGTGTCCAATAATCTTGATGTGGAAAAAGCTGAATTTGGGAATGAATCCATCATCTGCTACTTTCTATTTTGGTATCCTTTGGTATTAAGGATAATTAAGCCAGTTCATCCCTCTGGGCCAGTTTTTTTTATTTAAAAATGTGAGAATTTGAGTAAATTAGGAGTCTATGAAGCTGTGAGTTTTATTTTGTTTGTGTTTGTTTGAAATTTTGACTTATTTCCATGTCAGAACTGTGCACACACATAAAAATATTTGTATGAGTTCTTGTGCATGTATGTGAGTGAGTGAGAGAGTGTAGGATATCCCTTTTTGGTTATAAAAGTTAATAAAATTTATACCAGGAAGACAAAATGAGTATTATGGTCTCCAGAAGGTACTTTGAAATAGGAGGGAAGAGTCCAAGTTCCTCATACAGTTTTACACTTTAATATAGTGAGCCTAAAGTACAATGAGTTTTCCCAATTGCCTCATTGACACCGTGCTTGAAGAGCCTGATAGATTGAGAAGGGCATGAAATACAGGGTAACAAGAGAGCAAAAGATGGTAGCATTCAGGTAGAGTATGTATGTGTCTATGTGTGTAGAGAGGGAGGTAGGTGTTTGTTTTGGATGTCAAATGGCCAATGACCAAGGAGTTTATGGAAGTCCTTCATGTAGTGACTTTTTTGGGGGGGAGAGGGCGCACGAAGGTATAAATTTACTTTTAGAATCTTGATTCTTTTATTTATTTTATTATAGCTTTTTATTTACAAAACATACATGGGTAGTTTTTCAACATTCACTCTTGCAAAACCTTCTGTTCCAACTTTTCCCCTCCTTTCCCCCACCCCCTCACCTAGATAACAGATAGTCTAATACATGTTAAATATGTTAACGTATATGTTAAATACAATATATGTATACATATTTATACAATTACCTTGCTGCTCAGGAAAGATTGGATCTAGAAAGAAGGTTAAAAAAACCTGAGAAGGAAAACAAAAATGCAAGCATATAATAACAGAAAGAGCAGAAATGCTATGTTGTGGTCCACACTCTTTTCCCATAGTTCTCTTCCTGGATTCTCTTCATTACTGAACTGAATTGAACCTGGTTTGGATCATCTCATTGTTGAAGATAGCCACTTCCATCAGAATTGATCCTCATATAATGTTGTTGAAGTGTAAGATGATCTTCTGGTTCTGCTCATTTCACACTTACCATCAGTTCATGTAAATTTCTTCAGGCCTTTCTGAAATCATCCTGCTGGTCATGTCTTACATAACAATAATATTCCACAACATTCATATACCACAATTTATTTAACCATTCTCTAATTGATGGGCATCCATTCAATTTCCAGTTTCTAGCCACTACAAAAAGGGCTGCTAAAAACATTTTTGCACATACGCGTCTCGATCTCTTTGGGGACACGACTGGATCAAAGAATCTTGATTCTTTTATGAAATAGGCTAGCTCTCTGGTGTCAGGCTGAAATAGAAACAGATTTCTGTCTATATTGGTGCAGAAAAACACAAATTGACGTTATCTTTTACTTTGTTTTTATTATTTTGTTAAAAAATTACATTTTAATTTGGTTCTGCCTGTACAAGGTAGTTGTGCTGAATTTGATATTGAATTAGAGATTCATTTCAGTTTTATCATCTGTTAAGGTAAGAATATGCCATCTATTTCTTCATCTAAGTAAGTTATACAAAAATAGGGCCATGGACAGATCCCTGGGGCACTAAATTATATTTCCTCCAAATTTGACATAAATCCATTAGTGACTGCTCTTTGGAGGCATTCAACCAGTTCTTAATGCATATATCTTTACTGCCATCTAACTCTTGTATCTCCATCTTGTCCACAATGATATCAAGAGATGTTTTATCAGAAACTTTGCTGAAATCCATGTTTAAATATTTTTATGACAATTCCCTGGTTAACCAATTTAGTGACCTTGTCAAAAAAGGATTTTAAGTTCATGTATTGCGTATCTCTTGAATTTTAAACAAAAATGTAATTTAACCATGATAGAAGAATAGCAGGGAAACAAGATTAACCAAAGTAAATGTCCTGGTCCTATTCTAGAGTTCCTAAAAACGCTCATTAATCCTTGACCTGTCAGCAACAAGAGAATTTTCTTTTCTGTCATGTGCCACAGAATTTCCGAATTAATTAAATCCAATAAACACTTTGGGAGCTCTAGTGTTTGACTCAGAGTCAGGAAGATTTGAGTTTAGATGCCTTTTTTGGGGGGGAACCTTTACTAACTAATTGTGTGAAAATGGGAATGTCACTTTTTGCTTTTTTTGTATGAGTATACCTAGTGCTCAGCACATAATAGGTGCTTAAGAATATCTTTATTTGCTGACTATAATATTTTCCATCTGTAAAATAAGCATCTTTAATATTTATCTTACAGGGTCTGATAGTGTCATAGTGGAATAAAATGTTAAATTGGGATCCAGCAAGAGACTTCTGATAGAACGGATAGGAAAGGGGAGGGAATTAGAAACCAAATTAAGGATCAAATACTCAAGTTATCACTATAGATATTTGCTTTTTGAAAATCTATTTGAAGAAATGGTGTGCATGTGTTGAGGGAATTTGCTAGAAATATGCCTATCCCTTCTCTTTTCGCCAGGGGGGAAAAAGTCCAGGATATGAATATCTGAATTTATAAAGCATTACTAGTTATTTGTACATTTTGCAAAAGGATTCTTAATTTTTTTTTCAATCCTATTAAGGCATTTAAAATGAATCAAATTGAAAAATTCATTTTATACACTTTCCAGAAACATTCCATGTATATAAATTAAGGTATTATAGTTCTTCTGACACAAACTAAGTTCTTGATATAAATGCTGTTTCATTCATTCATTTTTCGTTGGCAGTCCATGCTGGATATAACCAGAATTTTTTCATTGGGTCCTAATAACCTTTTCTACCTTCTACTTCTTAGTTTTCAAATTATAGGAAAAATCATTTGAGGAGCCTGTAATGTGTATAGTATGGAAGAGCTATAGTAGCAATTAATGTTATCTGAGGGTAGGTCCACCAGTTAATTGATTTGTCTCGTTATTTCTTATTTTGAAAGACTGTACCTTAAACCTAGGGAGATGCATAGTAATCCTTTGGTGAATGATGTCTTAAAACAATTTGGTTTTTTTCTGTCTGTGTTGGAGAGTTTGATGAAATCTCTTCACAGTGCAGATTTACTCTTCATTTTGTTCTTTGGTTTACTGTGGCTAGGGAGGTGCCTGGAAACTGAGGGAAGGTTAAATGATAGGTCACATAGCTGGACTTGAAATCTGGTCTTAAATCTATTTTTTCCTCACTGACTAGCTATGGCTTCTGAGTCTATCTGCAAGCATTTTTTAAAGCCCTTATTATGTAGTTGGTGCTGGGAATTCAAAGGCAGCCTCTCTCTCTCTTCTCCCTCCCCCCAGGAGCTCACTTTGTAGTGGATGTATATGTGCTCCCCTGCTTATTTTCTTGTAGGACTGTTAATAACAGTTAAGTGAGAAAATCCTTTTGGTCATTTGAAATTAACAGCTTAGGAAGTATATAATTTTCTTTCCTCATTCTCCTGATTTATAATAATAATTTTAATTTCTTATTAGAATTCGAATGTTAGTTTCTCTGTTCTATGAGGAGCTCCCTAAAGAGAATGTACATATTCCTAGTATGCCTTTGCATTCTACTCTAACATTGATTGTACCAGAGGTTATAGTCTTGAAGCCTGCAAAACAATATTCAGGAGTTCTAGAACCTCAAAGAACATATCTAGAAGAGAGTTAAGAGAACTTACTAAAGTGGCAAAAATTTAGTTGTAAAAAACACAATCAACATTGCATTAGTTTTTGCATAAATTGCAGTTTTTGTATAAATTGTACTTTGGAATTTTTTTAATGCAAATAAATAGTTTGCATTCCAAAGTTTTTTGGTTTTTGTTTTTTAAGTTGGCAAATTAACACTCAGCACATTTTCCATATAGAAACCTTCTTTCTAGAAAGGGCAACTTCCAACAGACAAGGTGTCAGTAGAGGAGGGGAGTACAAAGCACAAACTGCAAAATAAAAGATTAAATAGATCCTAAATGCAAAAGCTCTTCCCCTCGCTTCCACCTTTTCTTTTATTGTTTGCGGTAATCCAGAAACAAAAGAATAAATAACAAACTCTTAATTCAAATTTCTCTAGAGAACTGCTATACAAGCAGATGTTCTTGGATGAGAGAATTCTGTTACCTTAATTCCCTAAACCATCATCATCACCTTTATAAGTACTTAAATGCTAATTAAGAGGTGGGGGAAAAACAGAAGGGGAAGTGTTCATCCAAGACACTCGAATACCTGCACCTTTTTAGCTGTAGCTCAACTTGTTTTTTGCAAAATCTCAAGTCATAGTTCAAGGCCACATTCCCATGAGAAGTCTTCCCTATGTTTATCCCATTCAGCTCCACTATTTGTGCCCTTTTTTTTTCCTTTTAAATATTTGAGTCAATTTTTATTAGTATCTTTTGCTTTTCACCACCTGCATTTCTGAATGCATCCTTCCCACCTTGCCAACCCAGCAAGCATCCCCTGCTGTACTAGGGAAGAGAATTTCAGACCAGGATAAATATCTGTGGGTAAGAGCTAAGTTAAGGGAATACCTCCATTGCTCTTATGAAAGATAAATCTTTATTCGTTGAGACAGATTTTTGTAAAGACTGTATTTAAGTTGAAGTGGTTGAGTATTTTAGTTTGAGTACTGTATATGGATGTATCCATAAATAACAAGACACTGCAACTTCAGTCCTAAAAACAGTCTGATTGAATTGTGCCTACAGCTTTGAATGTTAAAACTCAAAAAAATTGTGAGTATTCTTGAACTTGATCCTGTTTATCATGTCAGCTGGTGTCAGATAATGTTATTACAAAAATTTTCCACCTGTATTTACAAAACTGCAGTTTGCAATTAAGCATTTGCTGTTACTGTCTTATGAATTTATACAGTAGTCTTATCTTAGCTACATTTCAGCAAATGTCATAACATGCCTTAAGATAGACAAAACACAAGTTATATAGTAATTATTTTAAAGACTGATTCCTGGATCAAGGATGCATTAAAAATAATGCATATTTGGATAGGGAAAAAATTTAAATAGACAACTAACTATATGAATTAGTCAGTCGACATGTCTCTTGGGACAATGATCTGTAAAATAACTATTAAATCACAAAAGACTACTAAGCATTTTATAGAAAAATTAGAAGATTTTGTAGATCAACTGATAGGATTTCTGAATGACATCAAACAAGATTTTTTTTTTTCCCAAGGGAATCTGTTAATATTTTGTTAGCACTATAGTTTGTGCAATATTAAAAACAAATTACAAAAGAGCAGAATGGCATCATTTGATAGTGAGCATAACATATCACTTAACCTCATTTAATTTGCTGGTAAATTGTTAATAGGATGGGCATTGGGGTGGTTTCCACCTTGGGGATTATCTTCACCAATGAAATCACAGTTAATAATACTGCTTTGCTTCTTTATATTTCTTGACCTTTGGTCTTTCAGCGATAATCCCTTTTCAGGTTAATAGAAAAATATGTTTTGAGGCAGCTAAGTGGTGCAATGGTTAGAGCACTAGCCTTGAAGTCAGGAAGACCTGAGTTTAAATTTGGCTTCAGACACTTAAAACTTCCTTAACAGATCCTGGGCAAGTCACTTAACCCCAATTGCCTCAGGGGGAAAAAAAAGTTTTGATGTGAAACTTTAAAATTTTCTTTTGAGTTGAGGAAGTAAAATGTTTTTTGAAAAGTAAGTTTGCTGTAAATGAAGTTTTCATATTAAAAAAAAAAAAAAAAACAACCCCCCCAAAACATTTTGCTCTCTCTGTGGGAGTATTCAGACGTTTTTTCCATTGCTAAACAGAAAGATATAAGTAGTTACTCTTTTTTTTTAAATTAAAGCTTTTTATTTACAAAACATGTGCATGGGTAATTTTTCAACTTTGACCCTTGCAAAACCTTCTGTTGCAAATTATCCTCTCTCCCCTCCTCCCCCCTACCCGGTAGGTAGTCCAATACATGTTAAATATGTTAAAATATATGTTAAATCCAATATACATATATACATATTTATAGTTATCTTGCTACACAAGAAAAATTGGATCAAGTTGGGAAAAAAAAAAAACCGAGAAAGAAAACAAAATGCAAGCAAACAATAACATAAAGAGTGAGCATGCTATATTGTGGTCCACACTCAGTTCCCATGGTCCTCTATGAATGTAGCTGGTTTTCTTTATCACTGAATAAGTGGAACTGGTTTGAATCATCTCATTGTTGAAGAGAGCCATGTCCATCAGAATTGATATTGTATAGTCTTGTTGTTGGTGTGTATAATGATCTCCTGGTTCTGCTCATTTCACTTAGCCTAAGTTTATGTAAGTCTTTCCAGGCCTCTCTAAAATCATCCTGGTCGTTTCTTACAGAACAATAATATTCCATAACCATAATTTATTGAGCCATTCTCCGATTTATGGGCATCTTTCAGTTTCCAGTTTCTTGCCATAGTAATAATTTTCTGTTTAACTGGTGCCCAGGAAGTAGCACAATTTCTTTTCTAAGCTTAAAAAGAAATTACATGGTAACTATTTCTAGATAATCTGAGATACAATGTTGATGATGTTTCAATAACCAATTTTAAAAAAAATCATTCTCGTTGGAGTAAGTTTTCTTAATTTTTAAAATTTTAAAGCATTTACATTAAAAATTGTAGTTGTGTTACCTTTTTGATAAAGCGAATTTAATTACTAGTAAGAGTTAGATATATAAATAGCAATTTCTAGAGAAATCAAATACAGCAGAATTTTTACTATTTCATAAAGTCGGTCTTGATAACATTCTATCAGTGCTGACCAAAGTTGCTTATTTTAGCTGTTTTTGTGGGAAGTTTTTAGGTGCCTAAATTAAGATTTTTTTTTTATTTGCTTGAATTTTTCAAACATGAGACTAATTCTGTTTTTGTAGCTTGTTTAGTTATGTGAAAAAAAAAAATGAATGTGACATTTATTTCAATTCCTTAAAGAGTACCCATACTGATAAACTTGTCAAAAAGTTAATGGTTTGGAATGCAGAAATCTTAAACTGAATCAGAATAAGATATATCTCAAGCTCAGGCATCCATTTTTTTTTTCACTTACAAACTGTTTCTTTCACACTCCTTTCTCCCTCTCAACAATTCTCTTCCTTGAGGGAGGTGTCAGTAATCCAGGATGATAAGAGATAAGTACATTGTGGACCTATGTTTAATTTTTACCCAGTTAAGCATTATGAGTTGTAAAATAATTTTGGTTATCTTCTCCAGTGTCTTGTTTACAGATAAATTTTAATTGTAAAAAATATTTTAGTTAAATTAAATTTTTATTTTTTGCTACTCTATCATTGTCAATGCTGAAAATGTATTATTAATGTGAATAAAAATCATTTTTAATAGAGACTATCTACTCACTATATTTATTTTAATCAGTACTCTTGTCTTCTGGGTCACTGAAGGGTTTCTTTGTAGTTTGGCAAAGACAAAATCATGTAATCTGATTTAATTGTGACTGATTCATAGTACTGAAAAAAAACTTGTTTTAGTTAGTTGGTTCATTAGTCAGATTGAATCTCATTCACATATTTAGGAAAAGAGTTGATATAACCACATTGAAGTAAAAAAAAATGTAGTGCTTACACAATAAAATAACATTAATATAAGTAATTCTGAAATTGAATTGCTATGTAGAAATTTGGGTTGCAGTATAATACTAGTTAGAATCTTTGTTAAGCTTCATTTCCAAAATATATAGAGAATTAACTCTAATTCATAAAAAATCAAGCCATTCTCCAATTGAAAAAATGGTCAAAGGATATGAACAGACGATTCTCAGATGAAGAAATTGAAACTATTTCTAGTTATATGAAAAGATGCTCCAAGTCATTATTAATCAGAGAAATGCAAATTAAGACAACTCTAAGATACCACTACACACCTGTCAGATTGGCTAAAATGACAGGAAAAAATAATGATGATTGTTGGAGGGGATGCTGGAAAACTGGGACATTGATGCATTGTTGGTGGAGTTGTGAACGAATCCAACCATTCTGGAGAGAAGTTTGGAACTATGCTCAAAAAGTTATCAAACTGTGCATACCCTTTGATCCAGCAGTGTTACTACTGGGATTATATCCCAAAGAGATTATAAAGAAGGGAAAGGGACCCTGTATGTGCACGAATGTTTGTGGCAGCCCTTTTTGTAGTGGCTAGAAACTGGAAACTGAGTGGATGCCCATTACTTGGAGGATGGCTGAATAAATTGTGGTATATGTGGTATATGTGTGGTATATTAATATTATGGAATATTATATGATGACCAGTTCTGATGGACCAGGCCATCCTCAGCAATGAGATCAACTAAATCATTTCCAATGGAGCAGTAATGAACTGAACCAGCTACGCCCAGAGAAAGAACTCTGGGTGATGACTAAAAACCATTACATTGAATTCCCAATCCCTATATTTATGCACACCTGCATTTTTGATTTCCTTCACAAGCTAATTGTACAATATTTCAGAGTCTGATTCTTTTTGTACAGCAAAATAACGGTTTGGTCATGTATACTTATTGTGTATCTAATTTATATTTTAATGTACTTAACATCTACTGGTCATCCTGCCATCTGAGGGAGGGGATGGGGGGTAAGAGGTGAAAAATTGGAACAAGAGGGTTACCCATGCATATAACCTGTAAATAAAAGGCTATTAAATTAAAAAAAAAAAAAAAAAAGAATCTTTGTTAAGAATTTAAAGTATTTCAGAGCTTGGTGTGGATTTTTACTTTTCTTGTTTATCCAACTGCTTTTGTTCTTAAATACATTTCTTCCCAGAGATTGACAGGGTACTAAAATATCCTGGGATTATTTATCCTCCTAAATAGTATCACAGCAATTATGCTGTATTTTAAATAAGTAGTTTTTTTTTTTCTTCTCCCTTGTGTCAGCTATCTTTCTAGTTATTGAATTTCCTTTGTTGAAATTACCACATTTGGGGGGGGGGGGGGGGGGGAGTAAAATAGTTTCACCTTTTCTAACCTTCCAGGAAGGGAGTATGGAAATAGCAGAAAAATTCTAGCCAGGTTCAAGCAACAAATAATCTGGACTTCTTAGTATTGCTTATTCTAAATTTAAGGAACCATTTCTTCAAAAGTGGTGGTGGAAAAAGAGTTTGGAAATAGTAGTAGAAAGGACAACAACGGGACAAGTGTATGGTAGTATAGAGGAAAGTGGGCCAAACATGGTATCAGAGTACCTAGTCTAATTCCCATTTCTACTATATACTGTTTCTGGGATTTTGGGCAATCACTTCAACCCTGGATCCCAAGTGGCCTGAATGACTTTTCAAATCCTTTCTAGTTTTAAATGTATACTAATGTACTCCATATACTCTATATATTCTCTGTCTCTCTCTTTCCAGAGTCTCTCTGTCTCTGTCTCTCTCTTCCTCCCCTCCCCTCTCCTCCACATTGTTCTTCTTTCCCTCTCTTCCTCCTTTTTTCCTTCCTTCCACTTATACTCTGTATACCACCTAGGACTCTATTTATTAATAGACATGGAAAAAACCTAGTCTTAGTGAAGGGAACAAAAGATGGAAGCTTCTTTAGAGAATAGGCAGGATTCATTAAACACAAAAAGATGACAATTGTAACTTTCCCAGACATAAAAATGTCTAATTTATATACGTTCCTTAGGACTTGCTCCTTCCTCCCTTCCTCCCTCCCTCCCTCCCTCCCTCCCTCCCTTCCTTCCTTCCTTCCTTCCTTCTTTCCTTCCTTCCTTCCTTCCTTCCTTCCTTCCATCCATCCATCCATCCATTCTCTCTTCCTCTCTTCCTTCCTTCTTTTTAATTAGTATTACCTCTGGGAGTGCTTTTCTATCTTCTTTCTTTCTCCCTCTTTGTCTCTCTCAACTCCTCTCCTCTCTTTCTTCCTCTTTTCCTCCCCTCTCCTAACTCTACTTGATTTGACTTTCTGGATGGCAAGCCATTTTAAAGAAATTTCTCAAGAGTTGGAGTTGGAAGTCCAGTCTATCCTTTTTTTTTTTTTTTAATCAAAATCTGGAGTAGAAAGGACTTGTTCAAGTTAATGGTAAAGAAGGAAATAGAACCCAGTTTTTCTAATTTCCAAACCATACCATGGTTTTATTTCCTTAAATATTAGGGCAGCACTTCTAACTCCTCTAGAAGTTCAAAAGAATCTCCATCCCATTCTCTCTTGGCCAGTTTTCATGTTTTTAGCTCATTCTTTCTTTGTGTTTCTCCATTCCAAGGTACTTTCCTTCTTTCCATTCATAGTTGAGTAAATATTTATAGCTATGACTCAAATCTTTCACCATATTTATGATTTGGGGGCAGACTGTTGCTGTTGGGAGCAGGAACTTGACTTATAAATATACTTTTGTGACATACTTAATTTTTAGTTGTAAATTGACTTTATTTCAAAAACTCTGATTTTTCTTTACTTTAGAAACATTTACTTGTTCTATAATGTATTCTCTATGAATTGGAAGCTGTTACAAGGGACTAGAGTTTCGAATATTTGAAAATTTGATTTCAGAAAAGGAAAGGGCATAGAAAATACTGAATTAGGAGTTTTGGGAGGATAACTAACCTTCAGTAAGTAGGAGGAGAAAAATGAATAATCCAGATTAAATAGGGATCATACTGGGCTATTAGAAAGAGAAAATTGTCTTTATTTCAATGGTTGCTGATCTTTAAAATTAACTCTGTTTAAAATTAAATTCTAATTAAGGTATGTAAGACCTAAGAATTTATGTCAATGTAATATGTTTATTCCTGTTAGTAAGCTTTTACTGTCCTTGTGGAATGAAATTAGTATAGTAATGTCTTTTTGTTTGCAAAATGTTACCTGTGTATAGTAGGAAGATGGGAATATTCACTGACGTTTATCAATAAGAATTATATGAGAGAATTTATTGATTTGAAGATTTTCTTATTCATTCTACTAAAATTCAATCCAACTCATTAAAATTTTAATTAGCAAGAATTTTCATTTTCTTTCTTTCTTTCTTTCTTTTTTTTTATATTCCTCATCCCCAGCTAAACAAAAACAAGTCAAACAAAAGAAGATCTTTTTTCATTGGACTGTGTCCAAAAATGCACCTTTCATCTACATTGAGTCCTATTACCTTTTTTCAGGATATCTTTGATCCTCTGGATTTGTTATCTGTACTGATCAGAGTTTTCAAGGCTTTTCAAAAGTTTGGGAGTTTTTTAATGTTGTTACTATACACCAGTGAGAAGTTCTCTTGATTGTGCTTGCATTGATTGTTATCAGTTCATTTAGATTATCGCGAGATCCATTTCATCTAAATCATTTATTCCATCATTTTTATAGTATAATAATATTTTATAACATTCATATAACATAATGTTTAGCTATTTCTTAATATATGGGCGTTTCCCTATGTGTCCAGTTGTTTTTCTGGTACAAAGGAACTGATATGTTTTCATGTCTATCTAATTGGTAATTTTGGAGTATGTGGTTAGTAGTGGAACACTGGGTAAATGGTTATGAAGTTTAGTGATGCTGGGCAGAGTCCCAAAATGCTTTGCACAATGGCTACATCAATTCAGAAGACCATGCATAGCATATTAGGTGTATTTACACATTTAAAAAAAATCAGTTTATTTTTCATGGGGAGTAAAATAAAATTGCTAGTGATAAATTGTTTTTGGCTTAACATCAGACCAAAAAATTGGTAAGATAGAAAGTCTAAAGGTAGGAAAATGAAGTGTCTTTGTAGAAAAAATTAATAATAATAATAACTAGTTTTTACATAGCTTGGTGGTTTACAGAATATTTTGTAGCTCTAATCTCATTTGATCATCAGACCAACCCTATCCCCATATTGTAACCATAGCTAGTAAGTGACTTGTGGTTTAAACCCAGACTTTCTGATTAGAAAAACTAGTCTTTTCCATTTCATCACTGCTGCTTTCAATAAATTTAATGCTTAAAATTTCTTTGCCATGGTTGCCTCTGTTAGAAATGAATAGTGTTTATGGTCCCTGGCAAAGAGTAATTATACCCAATCAGTTTTCAAGCAATGAGAAAATGGATTACACTAAGATATTAGTCATTGTGCTATTGTTAGTGTTTCAAATAATGTCACTATTCAACAGTAGGAGCAGCTGTTCACTGAAAATTCCCAAGTTCAAATTTGTCATTGTTTTTGAACTTTATTTACCTATCTCATATGGTTATTTATTTATTTATTATTATTAGTTACATCAGTGTAGAAAATATGAATGGAATTTAAAAGGAGCTTAAGAACTAAATAACAAAAAAACTTTTAAGATTGATCCATAACACATTTGGCAGAAAGAAATAAAAGAATAGTGATTCCATTCACAAAATAGCTTGATTTCAGATAATGAAAATATAAGGAGGATGCTAATTAATGAATTTTTCTCATTGATTTTTCCCTGCTGTTGGCATTAGCCCCTGTTGATATTTTTGTAAGCAAAGTGGGTTCATTCCACTATTGTGGTATATAGGAGGCTCTGCTGGATTTCATTCATATCCGAGTTCAAATCCCAGTCTTAATTATTACAGGTTAGACCCTAGGCATAACACTTTACATAGAGAAAAGAGAGATGTACTAGAGATCCTTGAAGTTCAAAAAAATTATATATATATATATATTATCGTATGTTCTGAATTAATATAGTTTGTTTTTTCATTGTCATTGAAGAATGAGCGTACCAAGTAAATTAATATTGCAGTCAAGCTTGAAGGAAACTTGTTTAATTGCCCAAGAGAGCAAATTATTTTTTTAAAATTAAAAGTCTGTGTGTGTATGTGTATCTGTATGTGGGGTATTTGTTCATTAAAGTAGTCCTGGCAGAATTTAGGCTTGTCAACAGCTTGCTGTACTCTGTAACAAGCCACAAGTAACTTTCATTATTCAAACACAACTGTGAACTCAAAAGTGAACAAAAATGATAAAGCTTGTAGGCAATACTTTGTAGGAAAGGTGAAGCAACACTTGGGTTCTTAACCATACAATTTTATAAAATCAATTAAGTTAGCAATACCAACCATAGCAAGCAATTATATAGAGCCACAGAATATTGTAACTGTAGCTATTGAGTGACTTGTGATTTAAACCCAGGCCTTCTGATGAGAAAAGTTAGTCTTTCCATTTCATCAATGCTGCTTCCAATAAATTTAATGCTTAAAAATTCATTAGGGTTCATTATGAAGACTTTCAAGGGGGAAAAAAAGTAATTTGTGTTCATGCTACTCTTTTTAAGAAGGCATAGAAGTGTGAGTTTTTTTGATTTGATTTTTTAAGAAAAATCTTGAACCTTAAATGGGTAAGTTTCAGTTATCTGGAAAGCTTATGCAGAACTACTACCTAACTTATAATGTGCTAGTTGGCTAAGAATTTGTAGTTGATAGTAGTTACTGTAAACATTGAGATTAAAAAAACAAAACTTTTTTCTTAAATATTTATAATTCAAGCTGACCTATATTCAGTTACTCATTCATGAGTGTGCATATATATACTTGCCATAAAATATTCGGCACCCTTCTTTGCTCATCTCATTTTAATATTAGCATCACCTTTCTCCCATAAATCCACTACATATAATTTACATTTTACATTTTTATTAAAAATCAGTCAAGATATATCCAAGTGATTTTAACATTGATCTAATTTTTCAGATATTTTGCCTTTGGGACAGTAGTTATTAATATGGCTTAATACTATAACTATTTATCACTTATTTTAAAATCATGTGTGTATGTGTTTGTGTGTTTAGCACTATACATGTATGCATGCATACATACGAACATATATATTTAAAACTTAGATAAATTGCTTTACCTTTCTCGACCTCAGTTTTCCTGTTTCTGAAAGAGAAGAAGTTGGACAAGCTTGTCTCTAAAATCTCTTCAGCTTTTAAGTTATCTGTGATTCCAAAGTCCTGAATGCACATAGATGCAGCCATACTCAGAAAGTCAAAATAATGAGTGATTTAAAGATCCCTAGGAAATATGGGTGGGTGATATATCAGTCAATAGTATCAGTTATATTAACTCCAGCATTCTTTAGCAATCTGTATTCATCTCTAAAGCATCGTGAACAATATAAAAATATGATTGGATTTTTTGTGTACTGAGTTACATTCATTTTGAATAGAAATATATTTGTTGAAGAAGACAGGCATCAGAGGATAACAAATTTATTTCCTTTAAAGTAATCTAGGTTTTTTTAACCCTTCAAAATGCCAATTTACCCAAAATGTGTGAGTACTTTTAAGAAGTACACTGTACTGATATTTTTTTTTTCCCTCTCTTGATAGTGCTGGGCCTAAAGGTGATAACATTTATGAATGGAGATCAACTATACTTGGACCACCAGGTTCTGTATATGAAGGTGGTGTGTTTTTCCTGGATATCACATTTTCATCAGATTATCCATTTAAACCACCAAAGGTAAGCGTCTTTTAAGTATTTGCCCACTTCTCTTTAAAAAAGTTATTTCAAAATAGCATAGATGGAATAATTTGATTATTTTGAGTTTTATATAATGATATTTTAAGGGAGCAATATAGAAATTGAGGTTGGATTGAAGGAAAGAAGCAGACGTGACTGACAGAAACAAAGGGGTTGGCAAACCACTCATTCTTCATTCATTATTCATCCATCTAGCAAACTAGGATCAAGTCATTCTGCCTGATACTGAGAAAGATACAAAGATAAATGAGACATGTTTCCTGCCTTCTAAAATTTTATAATCTAATAGAGCACATAATGAGAAAAGTCAGAACAAATATATATGTGGAGTCATAAGCATGTTTTCCATCTTATTTAAGCAAAATATTTTCATGGAAAAAGCAACCATGTTTCCTTGTTGTCTATAAAATCAATATCCATCTGAATTTTAGGAGTAGAGTAGACAAAGACTAGAGAATAACTTTGAACCCTTTTCACATAAAAGGAAAAGCATATGGAGTTTAGTTGGTATCTAACCAATGTACAAAGTACGAAGAGAGACCAGATTCAAAAACAGGTAAGCCAGAGCGTAAAGCTTCCTGAGTGATGCCTAAATGTGAATAATGTCCAAGCCTTCAAAGAATGGGAAGATTAGAGAATAGTCTCTTCCAGGTTTAGATCTATGATTTAAAGTCAGTAGCATTGTTAAGAGATAGTATAAAGGCAGTTACCTTGACATTTATTTCTTTAAGATATTTATTCCTTACCCTGCTTCTGTCCTATTTAACATCTGTATAGAGAGTATGTGTTCTTCATTTTTCAAAAAAAAGTTTATTTTTGCCTCTGATTTAGTTAGTATAGGAGGAGAAATAGGTCTTTGCTATTTAAAAATACAATTAACAGTACTAAAACGGCTCACAAGGTTCCTGGGGTCCTAACAAGCCCCTATCACAATGTGCCTGGAAGATTGAACCTTAGAGAGTAAGCCTAGTCTTACCAAGGATAAAATCTCTAATTGACTGAAAGCCCCAAATGGTAACTGCTTTCATTCTTCTGCCCATTAGCCTTCAAAACTAGTACAATATAAATGTACTATACTGTATAAAAAAGGCCAGACCTTAAGAAAATAAGGCTATGAGTATACTGGATTATTGACATTTATTTCTACATGTTCAGTTTCTTCAAGTAGAAATTGAGTTATTGATGTTAAAAGGTCAATAAACAGTTTCTTGCTAAACAAAATCCTACAAGTGAAAAAGAAAAATACCTTGTTGAAAGGAATGACTCTTGCAATCAGAATTTGAAAAATGCTTTATTATTTCTCACTTCCTTCCCCTCGCCTCCCCCCCCAAAAAAAAAAATTATAGTACCACATCAAGGGACTATAAGGGTAGCAGTGTTATATAGCAGAAAGAATGCTGACTGATATTACCCAATATAACTTTTGACAAGCTAGTAGCTAGTAACAAGCTAGTAACTGGGCTTCATTTTCCCCATCTGTGAAATGAGGAGATTGGACAACATAATCTCTTTGGACCTTTCCAGTTCTAAATTCTTCAGTCCTTTCCTTTGTGCATTTTATATTGGTTCTACTACACTTATCATCACTAATTATTACTCTTTATTAAGGTCTCTCTTTTTTTTGTTGTTTAGAGAACAGTCATATTTTCCCCCTCAAACTTTTACTAAGTCACTGTAATCCTCTTGGTAAAATTCCTCATTATTTTGAGTGTTTCTAACAGTTTGATCTGGCAGATGAAAATTTAATGTAATTCTTGCTACTCTCCCATTCCTCTTGTATATTTGATAACATCATTTTTCTCCATTACTGAATTTCCCATACATATCTCGGTTCAAGCAAGGTATTGGAATTTCCTCAAAACTATGAATATCATTCCCTTTTATCATTCAGAAACACTTTTGTTGTTTAGTAATTCAGTTATGTCCAGCTCTTTATGATTCCATAGAGCATATTTTCCATTGGTTTTTCTTGCTAAAAATATGAGACTGGTTTACTATTATTTCCTTCTCTGGTGGATTAAGATAAATAGTGATCCATATCTGAGGTTTTCCCTAACTCCACATTCAACATTGAGTCATCTGGATGTCTGGAGAACATTCGTCAATAGTTATTAAATGAATATTGGTTGCTAGAATGATTGATAAATTATCAGGTATATCAGTATCTTACTTAAACCAAGATTAATGATTATTTCCTTTTATGTCATTGTTTGTAGTTGACTTTTCATATTCTGCACATGGGCAATCCTTATTCTCTGCAATCTCCCTCTCACTTCTTTCCTCACCTTTATTTATAAAGGATACCACTTCATCTTATAGAGACTGCCTTTGTCCCATTTTTGCAGCTGCCTTTACTTTTCACTGTCTCTCCAGTCTAATATGGGAGGGAGTCATCTGAGAGAATGTAGATGGGGAAGTAGAAGTGGAAGTGGAGGAGTAGGCAGAAGTGGCCATTTCTGGAGTCATTCCTCCCAACCCCACAATGGTAGTTTCTTCATTGTGGCAAGAATTGCCTTAGTTGATGGTGCTTTTTTTTTTTTTTTTACTACTGAAAGACTTAACCTAACAATAGACTTCTTAGGTAAGACAGGTTCTGTTAATTAAGGAAATTTTTTTGCCTTTCTAGCACTCTTCATTATGATTTTCATATAAAATGAGGAAATTTAAAAGGAGGCAGTTAGGGATAGACACATTAAACAGTGTTTCTTTACAAAAATTGTTTCAATTCTCTGCCTCTTTCTCTGTTATTTGTTTCAGTGTTCCCTACAAGGGACAACTTATATTATGACTAAATTTACCAAATTTAGAAACTGTGTTTCTAGTATAATGTAGACCAATTGCTTTATATCAAGAAGGGAATCTCCAGGTGAATTTTCTCCTGTTTGTAGACATCTCTGTGAAATCTTTGTGATAATGCTTTTCTTTATTATTGCTAATAAGCTACAGTTTGAGGTTTCTATTATAAAGGATGAATTTTAATTCCATTTTACTGTTAACTACCTTTAGGTTACTTTCCGTACCAGAATTTATCACTGCAACATCAACAGTCAGGGAGTCATCTGTCTGGATATCCTTAAAGACAACTGGAGCCCTGCTCTGACTATTTCAAAGGTTTTGCTGTCTATTTGTTCCCTCTTGACAGATTGCAACCCTGGTAAGTAAATCCTAACAACCATAAAGTAATACTCTCAAACAACCAAACTCAGTGTCTTTCCCTAGTCATCTTAAATGTGGAATGAAAAGTAAGCAGCTGCTGATGAACAGAAGAAATAATGAGAAGACATTAGTATAAATTTCATTTTTATTTCATTTATTAGTTTGCCAGCATTTTAAAAAAATCGATTCCATTGATATCCTGGAATGTTCTGCTTTCCCATAATTTCTTGGTCTTCATTGCCTGTCATTCTCCTCTCTTGTGAGAGGGCTAAAATAGTGTCTCTCTTCTCCTATCCTCATTTCCTTTAAATTAACCATTTATAGATGAATGGAGAAGTTTCTTATTTCTTTTTTGGTAGAAATAGTCAATTGTACATTATTCTGAATCAGCACATACAAATAATTGCTGCTAGCAAGGTAATTGGACTAAACAGTTTCTAAGGTAAGGCCCTTTGATGCTCTAAAATCTATGATTTGGTTATTCCAATACAGACCACATTATATATATCAAGAGTTTCTGGATAACACTGTTAAGATTGAAAGTTTATCCATACATAAATGTACCTGACTATCACACCTGGTTGTTGTTTTTTAAACATTGTTATATGTCTATTGAGACAGCATTTGTTTCAGTTGTGCTAATTGCCATTTAATTTGTTGCATCATAATTGTCAAAGCTGATTGAAATTGGTAACCTAATGAACTGTAGGACATAACCTTATGTTCTATGTAGGGCCCTTGAAACAAAATTGCAAAAAATAAATGTCATCTCAGAGGATGGAAATGCCTGATAATCATTTATTTTAGAAGGTGAATATAAAGTCCAATAACAAAATAATGTTTACTGTTCTCATAATTATTAATAATATATATCAGAGCATTAGTCTTTTAAGAAACAAAAAAAGACATGTTAATGATACCTCCTCCCTGAAACCTTTTAATGAGGGTTTTTTGTTTGTTTGTTTTTATTTTGTTTTGTTTTGTTGTTTTGGTTTGGGTTGGTTGGTTGGTTATTTTCCCTTTCTTGCTGAGGGTAGGATGGATTATGGGGAATAATCAGCCAATCATATAGCAATTTCAATTATTTTTTTTACATATAAGTCTTGGGGGGGGGGGAAGTCTTGCCATTCTGTCAAGTAGCTGTAGCAAAATATAACCTTTTCTGTGAGAAAATGATATACTGGTCACTAAAGACCTGATGATATGTTTTCTAATCTCTTTTTCTTCCCTTTTTACAGCTGATCCTCTGGTTGGAAGCATAGCCACTCAGTATTTGACCAACAGAGCAGAACATGACAGGATAGCCAGACAGTGGACCAAGAGATATGCAACATAAATGGCATCTTTTTTTTGGCACAGTGTGAAGAAGCAGGAGGCCTCTTTACACTGTGCAGCAAATCTTTATAGCCTTTACAATACGGACTTCTGTGTATATGTTATACTGATTCTACTCTCTGCTTTTATCCTTTGAAGACTGGGAGACTGCCCAAAAAGGTAAATGCTATCACGAGTAGAACTTTGTAGCTGTAGATTAGTTATGTTTAAAATGCCTACTTGCAAGTCTTGCTTCTTTGGGATATCAAAATGTATTTTGTGATGTACTAAGGATACTGTTCCTGAAGTCTACCAAATATTATAGTGCATTTTAGCCTAATTCATAATCTGTATGAAGTTATTAAAGTAGCTTGTAGATGACTAGAAATTATGTCATTTGTATTAAACCCAGATCTATTTCCAATTATGTGGTACATGCTGTTGTGGAAAATGTTTTACCTTTTACCTTTGTCAGTTTGTAATGAAAGGATTTCCTTTTACCCTTTGTAGCTCAGAGAGCGAGCACCTAATGTATCATCTCGAACACAATAAACATGTTCCCGGAGGTGTAGTTTCCTTGTCGTACTGTTCTAAGTTAATGTTTGAAGGGATTTATATATCAACAGTAGATATATCTGGTATATTTATGGATAAGATTAAAATGCTGGGCACACTATTAAGTGCTAATTACAGAACCTTAAATATTTAATTTTTAGTAAACCTAATTGAAAATTTAAACTTGCTCCCCTGAGTTATAATGACCTTAAGTTATAATTATTGGAGATTCTTTGGACACTCCTGGACCATGTAAAAAGCCCGAATGCAAGGCTAAAAAAAAAAAATGAAACATTTTAGATAACTCAGGTTACTTGTAATATAAATTACATTATTTCAGAGCTGGAAGGGATATTAGGGAGCATTTCATCCAGTGATATCAAGCTCAAAATAGAAAAGCAGACCACTCAGTTGTACATATGGATCCCCATGGGCTGCAGATTGACTTAGAAAACCAGAAATTAACATTTTTGATGATTTTATTGTATTTTTATTCAATTTAATTAAAATTTTCCAATTATATCTTAATCTTATTCAGGGCTTACTTGGGATGTTGTAGGCTTCTCAATGAAATCAGTGTGTGGCAGAAATCTATGATCTAGTCCAAACATTTTATAGATGAGGAAACTGAGGTTCCAAAAGTTCTAAGTGACACCCTTAGGTTGTAACAAGTAGTTAGTGGCAGAGTCAGGGCTAGAATTCAGTATTTCTTATTTATTCTAAGTCCTAACCCAGAGCTCTTTCCACTATAAGTTGCTGCCTTTTGGATTTTTTGCTTTTGGGTTGATGTCTGTCCAGCCTTGGTCAATTCAGGTAAATAATATAGTTTGTTGTGAATGGGTCTTTTTCTTCCTTTTAATTTCAATTCTGCTGCTGAACTCCAGTTTTCATAGAGTGCATTTATTCACATTATTAATATTAATTTCAGCAGAAATAACTCCTATGACAAAATTAAGCCCCCCAAAATGATTATGAATGGATTTGAAGACTTAGTGTGCAGAAGCATATAATAATACTGCTTTTAAAAAATAAATCCACATCAGTACTTAAATGTCACAGTCCTACCCATCCTGTGGTTATATTTATTAGTAAACAGGGATCTTTTATTTTTCATCCAACTTTCATGATTGGAAATTAAATTCTTTTTTTGTGACTGGGATAACTTTTGAGGTATTATTATTTGATAACATAGTTGGAATCCCAGAATAATTTTATAAAGGTCTCTTCTAGTTTCTAAATATAACCTCTAAATTAGAAATCTCTGATATAAATAAAGTTCATATTATGTAACTCTTAATGGGAAAATTGATGCAAGGTCAGAAAACAATTGCTCCTTAGTTGTGTACACTGGCATTGAGTGCCTCTGATTGTACTTGTAAAATAAGTTTGTTAAAATAGAAAAGTCTGAGAGAGGAATATGTGTAAAGATAAAATTATACTTTTGTGTTAACTTTCATGGAAATCCTCTACTAAAGGAAATGGGTTAAAAAAAGAAATAATTTGTGTTGTACTTGTATATCAAAGTTAGTTCTGAAAATCCTTGAGTTTAGGTAGTTTGCAGGGTAAATATAGACTTTTGAAGTCTTGCTCACTATGAGCAAAAAAACTTGGTTTTTTTCCCCACTCACCAAACTGTATTAGATGTTTAACTATTCCTGCTTTCTACTGTACTACTGGCATCCATGTGCCCACTTACCAGGAAGTATGAGAATAGAAAATTTCATGATTTTATGTATGCCTTTGGCATATGCAACTTTCCAAGCTAAAATGGGACATAAAGGTAAGTTTGAGGTTAGAAAGATTTTTTGATATTTTTTTCTTAAAGCCTTGTTAAGCATAATGGATTTAATCCCCCTCAGTGAGAAAGGAATGATTTCAAGATAAGATTACAAATAACACATAGGTACTTAATTGGTTAACTACTTTAGCTTTTTAAAATTTCATATTCTTCCTTGGATATTCTGCCCTCCCTAAATTAGCATTCAGCAAATATAGGCAGAGATAAACTGGGTCATGTTTTATCATCATGTAAATTTTATCCACACTAACTAGAAACACAGATTTGAAAGATGTTTTTATAAGTTGTCAAGAATCCCTCAAAATGGTCTTAGCATGATGAGTTCATATTATACCACAGAAGAATCTGCACTCATGTCTACATGTCCCCTTAAAATGGTAGCTTGGTGTAGCAAGAAAGATTTAGATTCTAATCCTGGTTAAACCACTACTAACTTTAGGCAGATAATTTAATCCCTTTCTTCCTCAGTTTCTTCCTCTGTAAAATGAATATTGAATAGTCAGTATTTAAACTGCTTCTAATTCTTAACATTCTGTGATTTCCTTAGTTATAAGGAAAGTGAAACATGAGTGAAATCACATTATTACTATATTACATGCTTATAAGATTTCCATTTTAGTAAAACTTTGAAAGAGGTATCAAACATCAGATAGCTCTGCATAAAGCTGTTCAGTTAATAAGCATCACTTAAGGTTGGATTAAGCAAAAGGTATAATTAGTACCATATATTCGTTGTTTTTATAGCATCATCAACTAATTTTTATCCAACATGCTCTTTGAAATTTTCTTCCTAATATGTCTCTTTTCTCTGTAAACTTAATTTATAGTATATTAATTTTTCTTTTAATAAATCCATTTTGTTTTTAATGTTCTATTTTAATATCTCAAAAAGAAACTTTTAAAAAATTATAAGCTCACTTATTTCTAGTGACTATGAAGAATCTTTACTTTTCTCCAGTGAAAATCAGAAAACTACATAAAAATACATCATGGTTATCAGGTATCAGGTTTTTAAAAAAAATTTTTTTTAATTTGGCAAATTATTTGAGAGCTCAGTGGATTTCTCATGTAGCTATAAATTTCCATAATTTTTTATCTTTTTTAACTTTGTGCCTTTTAATGGAATTTATATGGTAATTAATGTTGGTTTGAGTAAAGATTGTTATAAATATTTGAAAAATGACACTAATTTGTTTATCCAACTGCTAAATATCCATCCACAGACTTTGTATTGTGGACTAAGATATTCAATAACAAAAACACCATTTTCTTTCATAGGATTTTCAGGGTATTCTGGTGTTATATCATCACTGATATTTACCAAATACATCAGTGTGTTAAATGTTAGTTTAACATTTACAATAAGATGTAAATATGTTGTCCTTTATAATAAGGAACTTTAAAGTTTTATTTATTTTCTGTTATTAAAAGTATTTATAGGGCCTTGAGTTAATATTTTAATTTTGTCAATGTTTGACTTGTTTATCATAATGTAAAATAACTACCCTTAACAACAAATTTTGACTACAAGTCCTACTGTTAACAGATTTCTGAGTAAATTATTATGCTGCTGGCATGTAATACAGACTTACTTAATCTATACTTATGTTGTGTCCCTGGACAGAATTTTAATGACATGACCTGGAACATCATGAATTGATTTTTTTTTTACACCAATGCAAATTAAAAAATAAATTACATGATAATTCTTTGATAATTATACCATGCATTATCATTTTTCAATTAGCAGTGCTTTTATAGTTGCATTGATTATGTAAACAAATCCATTTACTTAATGTCTAAACAAATTACTGGATATTTTGTTAATGCGTTTTCTTAAAGTAAAAAATAATTCATGACATTATTGTCATGGGTGAGAGGAATCTGGAATGAATCCTGCAGATTTTTAAAGCAGTTTATCTCCCTTTTATTATGTAAATCCTTTACCCACTTATATGGCCTCCTTCATTGTTCCAAGTTCACCCTTTCCTTTCCAACAACTAATAAGATGCAAATGCTGAGTAGCCAGTATTTCTTTCAAAATCATTTTGGAATAAGTGACTGATTTACCAGTTTTGTATTGGCAGTCCTGGAAGAGCCTCCTGATGTGATTTTGCAAGCAAAAACATGCTGGAATCTTTAAAGTTACAAGTAGGCACAGCCATTCTTAATAGAAATGAAGGGAATCATGCAACCATATTATACACAATTCTCTTGTTTTATTACCTATGCTTATTAGAGCTTCCATCATTTCCTTAATGGACATACTCTGGAACATTAATGGTAATACAGGGATTATTATAGGTATGATTGTGTTACACTTTAGTTTGACAGCAAAAGTCTTTTAGGCTACCACGGGGTTGTATTCCTAATATGAAGGCTACTAGTTTAATTAAAATACCAGTGTAGTGCAATGTAAGAAAGACTCTGAAATTAAGGAGGATGAATCTTAATTTTTTAAAATTAAGTTACATATTTCAAACTATGTTGAGTCCAACTATCATTGGTGTAATTTTGGCAAATTTACTGCATTTCTAGGACTATTAAAAACTATTGCAGTCAAGCACTGAAAGGCAATATACATATGTTCTAATTTGACTTACATTATATGACAAGTCAGTACAATTAAATTGGCTTCATAATTCAGTTATTAGTCCTGGGTACAGAACCTTGATTTTATTTTTTGTAACAGCTAGAAACAAATATCAAAAACTATATTGTTTGAATTGCTTTGATGTTCATAAAGGAATGTTTAAAGAAATATAGATGGCTACTTTACTAATTCTTCCAATGGTAAAAGTGATCTTAAACTTAGCTGTGAAAACTAATGCAATCACCTGAGTCACCTCAGTTGTTTAATTTGTAGTATTTCAAATTCTGCTAAGGTATATCTCAATTTTCCCTGAAGGACTTTCTTTATAACTTTTATTAACAAACAGCTACAATTCTGGTCATTTTCTATATTGTATCAGTCATTTATGTGTAGTTTTATCTGCTTTGGTAAATTATAAATCTCTTGAGAACAGGCTGTTTCTTACTCATTTTTTATTTCCCTACAGTCCTAGAGCATCATATCTTGCACATAGTGATGAAGTGTTTGGCAAATAAATGAATGAATGAAATAACAGTTCAAAATATTCTTTTCAGAGCAGTTCAGAGTTGGAAAGGGGCTTAGAAAACATTTATTTCATGATGAATTCCTTCTACAATGCTCACCTTGCACATGGTGATGAAGTATTTGGCAAATGAATGAAGTAACAATTCAATACTCTTTTCAAAGCAGTTCAGAATTGGAAAGGGGCTTAGAAGACATTTATTTCATGATGAATTCCTTCTAAAATGCTCTTATGAGTGATCATACAGTCCTTTCTGCTTGAATACTCCCGGTGACAAAAAATTCACTTAAGATCTTTCCTGGCAACATTGTATTTGGGTATATGTTATTGGTTCCTACAAGAGCCCTTATTTCTGTAGGACTTGAGGACATCTGGCCAATTCATCACTAGTGAATATTTTCTCAGAGAAGTAGTGGTAGTGTAATGAGTGAGACAAGAATATAAGTCAAGGCTTTTCAGTCACCCTCCATGAATGTTTCTAGTTTTTCAAAGTTGTGATCCATTTAATTTTGTAAATGGCCATGTTAGATTTTCAAACAACAGAGAATTGGGTTGTTTAAGATACTTGGTTAGGATCACCAAAGTATTTTATGAATTGATATACTTCCCACTTCAGGACAGATGGTGTATTGCTTCTGTGCCTAGGAACATTTGGCAGTGCTAAAATTGAGAGCCTTCTGTTCAAACCAAAATAACTCAGTGGCAAGTGGGCAATTTAGTACAATCTTTTGCAAGATTTTGGTATTTCAGTGTTTGTCTCACCTTAGAAATTATATGTAAGTGTCTTAGAAATGACATTCACATATTGGCACTACAAGAGCTGGAAAAGACCCAGAATGGACTAGAATTACCAATACCCTCTTATCCTCATTTGACATTTGAGGAAACTGAGGTCAGCAGAAATAAATCAAGGTCTCAGAGATATTATTTATGAAGAAGAACTAGGATTGTAATGCAGAACTTTGGACTCATAATTTGGCACTTAGAACTCTGTGCAAGTATTTTGTTTGTGTGTGTATGCATGTGTGATGACAATATATTAAGTTTATTAATAAAACTTATAAAATTTTAACTCAAGTTAGCATTTATTAAATATAAAGTTTATATGAGGCACTTTGATAAGCTCTAAGGGTACAAAGAAAGGCAAAAAAGAATCTTGGCTCTCAAATAGCTGATAATATAGAATAACAACTTATAATCAAATGCTCTAAGAAGTTTTACCCTCATGTTTAAGTTAGCAGCTTTGACAATGTTTCTATGATCTTAGGTTAATAGATTTAGAGGTGAAAGAGACTTTAGTTTATGACAAATACCTCTTTCCCCCAACAAGACAATGGCTTTAATATTTTAGAACTTAACTGATTTACCTGTATTACACATGTGACTGAAACTATCTTGGGAAAAAATCAAGTTATTTTAATATTTAAGATATTTATTATAAAACATTTTCTTGGTATAGAATTTTAGAACTTAGTTGATTAAATAAATTTCCTTCATATTTTGTAGTAAGAATTTTTGTATGATTTTTTTTTTTTTTTTTTGCTGAGGCAATTGAGGTTAAGTGATTTGTCCAAGATCACACAGCTAGGAAGTGTTATGTGTCTAAGATCACATTTGAACTCAGCTCTTCCTGACTTCAGGGCTGGTGTTCTATACACTGCGCCACCTAGCTGCCCCTGTATGTTGGTTTTTAAGATGTTAAACAGAAGGAACAACTTCCTCGGTAAATTGAGCTAGCTTCATATCTCTTGGTCATTCTACTACAAGGAGTAGAAATAAGGATTAGTGACCAGAATTTTATCATAAAGTTGAACCGTTCAGGGTGGTGATTCATATCTTCTTTTTTCAGGGCAATTCAGGACATGAATCCCAAACTCTGATTGAAATTTTTGAAACACAATGCTTTATAATGTATGGTATTGCTTTTGTTCATTGCTGACTGTCTTAAAGCTATGAGATTGTGAATAACTCGTTTCTTTTCATCAGTGGTTCACAAATAAGATTTTTTTCTTCATCTCCATGCGCCACCCCCCCTTTTCCCTCCCCAGACTAGGTCTGCTTTATCTTTTCCAGCTACCCAGATCCAATCCTTACTACTAATACAGAGGGAAATTTTGACCAATGGATTGGTTCACTCTTCTTTAGGAAACGTGGTGTTCCTGAGGACTTACCATATTGACGCTGGATTTAATGTAGGCATTCTGTTAACACAACTGTTTCCCAGAACTTCAGTCTTTCAGAACTCAAGGGATCCACCAACTTCAGCCTTCCAATAGCAAGGAATATAGATGTGTACCCCCATTCTCAGCCACAAATGCGATTCTCCAGGCAACTGAGAGCCCTTTGGAAACTGAAGAGCATTGGGTAAAACCATTTCCTAAGTCCCAATGCCACTGTTGCTTCATGCCCTATTTTCCCAGATGAAGAAATTTGAGGTCTGTACATTTAAAATTTTTTGATCACATAGTTGGAAATTCAGTCCAGTTCTTGATGCCAAATCCAGTGTTTTTTCCATTATTATATATAATTATACCTCTATGCATTCTCTTTTTGGACTTTACATGAAAGGGATATGGATGGAACTGAGAGATCATCATGACCCCTAATTTCTTAATATCCTTATCTCATTTTACAAATGAAATTGAGCCCCTGGAAGTTAAGTGAAATCAGATGAGCTAACACATAAAGCATTGAAAAAATTTTAAAGCATAAATATTAGCTATTATAATAAAATTATTTGCCTAAGTTACTTTGTTATTATAAATAAAACTATATAAATATTAGCTATTATTTTTATAAAATAATTTGCTGGTCATATAGCTAGTTAGCCAGTATGCAGACTAAGGGTGTCTGGTTTCAAATCCAGAATTTGGATTACTGTCCTATTCATGTATGTGGTGAATTTGTCAGCAACAATGTAACTGGAGGGTTATCTAGGCATGGAAAATGTGCTTGTGTATAGATATAGAATGTCAAAACCTACAAACTCTTAAGTCAGTAAGCTAGTTTTTATTAAGTGCCTACTAAATGACAGGCACTGTATTAAGCACTGGAGCTACAAAAAAAGCAAAGAGAGTTCCTACTGTCAAGGAGCTTCTATTCTAACAAAGGAGACAGCATCCAAACAAACTAAATACAAGATAAATTGGAGAAAATCTATGGGAAAGATGACTTGCATTAAGGCATAACACAAAAGTCTTCTTATAGAAAGTGGGACTTAAGCTGAAGCTTTTTATTTTAAAAACCTATAGACATCCCAAACTCACCAACCTAAGACAGTTCCTTTATAACCCAAACTTCCTTACTGCCTAGAAACCCCCTATCCTAGTCATTTAGACTCACAAAACTTGTGAGTCTTAAGTATCCTCCACAAATTCTCACTCCCTTATTCATTCCACATATCCATTCTTGCTGGATCTTAACATTTTTTTCTCCATGCCCTTCCTCTCCACTTGTAATAACTTGGGAAAAACTCTCATCACAGCTTGCCCAGACTTTTGCAGGACCCTCTGCTTGGTCTCTGTTCTGCAGCCGCCAAAATGACCTTCCTAAAGTGTAGCTCTGACCTTGCCACTCCTCTACCCAATAAATTGTAGTGGCTCCCTTATGTTCAATATCAAATGTAAATTCTCTTTGGTTTTTAGCCTTTACTATCTGACCTCTTTCTAACTTTTCAATCTTATGTTTTACTCCCATTTACATACTCTACATTTATAGGGGTCCTCAAACTTTTTAAATAGGGGGCCAGTTCACTGACCCTCAGATTGTTGGAGAGCCAGACTATAGTAAAAACAAAACTTTGTTTTGTGAACCTTTATTTTTTTTTTTTTTTTTTTTTTTTTAATTTAATAGCCTTTAATTTACAGGATATATATACATGGGTAACTTTACAGCATTAACAATTGCCAAACCTCTTGTTCCAATTTATCACCTCTTACCCCACCCCCCCACCCCCTCCCCTAAATGGCAGGATGACCAGTAGATGTTAAATATATTAAAATATAACTTAGATACACAATAAGTATACATGACCACAACATTATTTTGCTGTACAAAAAGAATCAGACTCTGAATTATTGTACAATTAGCTTGTGAAGGAAATCAAAGATGCAGGTGTGCATAAATATAGGGACTGGGAATTCAATGTAGTGGTTTTTAGTCATCTCCCAGAGTTCTTTTTCTGGGCATAGCTAGTTCAGTTCATTACTGCTCCATTAGAAATGATTTGGTTGATCTCGTTGCTGAGGATGGCCTGATCCATCAGGACTAGTCATCGTCTAGTATTGTTGTTGAAGTATATAATGATCTCCTGGTCCTGCTCATTTCACTTAGCATCAGTTCGTGTAAGTCTCTCCAGGCCTTTCTGAAATCATCCTGTTGGTCATTTCTTACAGAACAGTAATATTCCATAATTTTCATATACCACAATTTATTCAGCCATTCTCCAACTGATGGACATCCATTCAGTTTCCAGTTTCTAGCCACTACAAAAAGGGCTGCCACAAACATTCGTGCACATACAGGTCCCTTTCCCTTCTTTATAATCTCTTTGGGATATAATCCCAGTAGTAACACTGCTGGATCAAAGGGTATGCACAGTTTGATAACTTTTTGAGCATAGTTCCAAACTACTCTCCAAAATGGTTGGATTCGTTCTTTGTGAACCTTTAAATAAAGAAACTTCATAGCTCTGGGTGAGGGGGATAATCTTCCTCAGCTGCCGCATCTGGCCCACGGACAGTAGTTTGAGGACCCCTGTGAGTCTACAATCTAGGGACATTGGTCCTCTTTGCTGTTTTTCCATGTCTTTGCAAACACTATTTCCCATTCCTGGACTTTTCTATCCTCCTTAACTTTTTCTAGAATTTCCAGGTTTCTCTCTCTCTCTCTTTCTCTCTCTGTCTCTCTCTCCTCTCCTCCCCCAATGAGATGACTTCCCATTTACACTGTATATATCTTACAGCATCCCCCATTGTACTGTTAGCTTTTTGTGGCAGCCTGTACCAGAACAATCAAACCTAGACTACCACCTTGACTGCCATTTACTTTCAGACCCATTTGGAGAGCTCAGGACCCTGATCCCAATAACCTTTGAAATAAATAGTGCTTGCAGTCCAGCCATAATCCTAGGAAGCATCTTCTAACTAGATACAGCTTGCCCACTGCTCTTGCAGAGCCTAGAACCACATCTGTTGAAGAGTCAGAATGGAGTTCTTCCTGCCAAAATCCTTGGCATTGTTGAATAGTTCAACATCAAAAACTGATAGGATTTTTATCAACAGAATGACATTAAAGAGGCATTGCCAACTGCTGTCTGTTTCATTCTAAGGATCGTGAGACTTTTTCATCTGACTTGCAGCTGAAATTTTCCACATGTTTTCTCCCCTTTTAGAATGTGAGCTCCTTGAGAGCAGGCACTTTTTTTTCTATTTGTATCCCTGCCATTTGGTGAACAGTATTTTGAACATAGTAAGCCCTTAAGTTTTTCTCATTCATTCATTGAAGACTAGAACTCAGTTTTCACTTTTCTTTGTATTCTGAAGTCTCAACACAGTGGCTGGCATTTAACATAATAAACATTTCATTAAATGCTTATTGACTAACTGACATTAATTTCATTTCCCTCATTTGGTTTCCATAATCCTGGAAAACCCAGTTTCTTCCAGTATAGCACTGAACCTTATTAAAAGTTTCTCTAGTAGTTAGTAGTCAGGCCATTGGAACAACATGTTGAGAGGATGGAATAAACCAGGAGACTGTAAAAGGCAGTTCCTACAGAACAAGAATCACACAACATAAGGCACGGTCAGCAGCATGGTTCAGCCAACTGGATCTTAGTTCAGATCCTACCTCTGCAGATTACTCTCTTATCACAAGTCATTTAACCTATCTCAGCCTCAGTCTTTTCATCTGTAAAATGAGATGGTTGGACTAGATTACTGCACATCTAAATCTGTGAATTTCCATGATGAGATTCCTACTCTCCTGATTAGTGATTGCCTCCTGTAAAAGAATAAGCCCTTGCCAAACCCTTCACTGCTGCAGATATGCGTGCTTTTGCCGCACCCCTTCCCTCACTTTAGTCAACTCTGCCATTGTTCCAGGGTGGGTGTTTCCCTGTAACTGCAAAAACTGGTGAAATTGAGAAAGAATTGAGGATGTCTCCTAGATTGGGAACCCTGGGAAATAACCCTGTTAAGAGCTTTCCAGATAATCTTGTTTCACCCTCAGAACAACCCTGAAAGGTAGGTAACTTTATTTATATCTCCATTTACAGTTGAGGAAAAAGCAGACAAGTAAAGTGACTTGCCCAGTGTCACGAGTAGTGGAGGTGGTGGTGGTGGTGGTGGTGGTCCTCTTGTCCAACTCTGGGATCCCCGTTGGGGTTTTCTTGGCAGAGATAATAGAATGATTTGCCATTTCCTTCTGCATCTCATTTTACTGAAGAGGAATTGAAGCAAACAGTATTAACTGATTTAGCTAGGATACCACTGCTACTAAGTGCCTGAGGCCAGATTTGAATTGGGAAAGACTCATCTTCTTGATTCCAAACCCTGTGCTCAGTCCTCTGCCACCTAGAGAGTATGTGAGTCCGATTTTGAGCTCAGATATTCCTGATTAAGCATCATTCACCGTCCCACCCAGTTACCTGTAGTGAGGCAGATAATGAGTTTGCTTTTGGTTATGTTTATCCTAATAGGACATCCAGTTAAGATATCCAGTAGGCAAATTGAGAAGCAACATTTGGGCTCAGCAGAGTTAGGACTACATAAATAGACATAAGAATCATCAGAATTATAAAGAAGAATACCACATGCAGTAATATCAAGAGCTTAAAGAAGAACGTATAGAATGGAGCCTTTCAGAATAAATCCAGTTAGCCAATATGATCTGGATGGAAGATCCAGCAAAGGAGACTGCCTTTGTAACAAAGGAGAGAGGAGGGGAAGGAACAAGTTATTTATTTACTGTGCTAAGCTTTTTTTGGCCCATTTTTAAATATTGCTGACAATTTTTTCAATTGTGTGTATGTCACACACAATTTTAATGTTATTCTTACAATTAGAAGAAAGAAAATGGGGGTGGGGGATGGGAGGGAAACCCAAGTAGCTGGATGTACACACTTTAAAATCCCATGTACAATTAATTACTTTTCTGTTCAGCAATGAGTAGTTGCCATTTTAACATAGGTCTAATAAATTATGATTAGCTCTTTACAATTATCTCATTTGCAAATATCAAATACAAAATGCTATTTGACATTGAAAGATTCCTTACTATCTTCACTCTTACCATGACGCTGGCCGCCTCCATATACCACAAGCAAAACACTTAATATCTGCTCCTTGCATGTTCTTTGTTGCCCATCTGAAATACTCTCCCTCCTGAACTTCACTTTTTGGCTTTCCTGTCTTTAAATTCCAAATAAAGTCCCTTCTTTTACTGGAAGCCTTTTCTAACCCTTTTAATTCTATTCTTTCCTATTTATTATGTAAATGATTTGCTTTGTATATATTTGTTTACATGTCTCAGTTACTTTGTGTGCTTCTTGAGAGCAGAGCCTTGTCTTTTTAAATTCCCAGCACTTAGCACAGTGTTTGGCACATAGTAGATGCTTAATAAATATCGAATGTTTGATTTGGCCTTCCCTACAATCCTAAGAGGCAGGACCTGTTATCCTCCCCATTTTACAAAGAAACTCAGACAAAGGTTAAGTAACTTGCCCTTGGGTACACACACAGCTAGCAAATAGCAAGGCTACATTTGAAATCAGAATTTTCTGAGTCCACACCCAGATTTCTATCCAATGTGCCACCTAGCACCCAGAAGAACTAAAAAAAGAGTTGTTTAACAAAAAATCTAGAAAAAGGATCATAGAGAAGAGGTGATCAATAGTGAAAGCTTCAGAGAGGTCCTAAAAGATGAGGTTCCTAGAAAATGACAATTAGTTGTGGCAATTAAGAAATGATTGTAACTTTAGGGAATAGCTTCAATTGAATGATGAAGTTAGAAGCCAGGCTTTTTTAGAGAGCTAAGTAGAGATTTAAGACTAGGAGAGGAAAAATGAGAGATCCTATTGGAGCAGTCTTCTCAAGGAATTTAGCTACAAAAGGCAGAAGAGAGGATAATAATGGGAATGATTGAATCAAGTGAGGGTTTTTGAGAGTGGAGGGGGACATGGACATGGTTGTAGGCAGCAGAAAACCAACCAGTAGATGTTGAGAATTCAAGGATAAATGAATCGCTATGCGGGAGAAGATGGAATGGAATAGAATTATTAGTGCATATAAGAGGGGCTAGCCTCTTTGGATATAGTAGCAGAAGGCCACTGGGTTATATAAGATGGAGAGCGGAAAAGGAGTTCTTTGCAAATAGACTCACTTTTTTCAATATAATAGGAAACAAGGTTCTTGGCTGAGAAGATGGAAGAGGATGAGCCATGAGAAGTTTTGGAAGAGTCTCTGTGAGACTGGGATAGTGAACTATTTGGAAGATATAAAAGAATTGCCTTGCTGTGGCAAGGGCCTATCCTCAAATTTGTAGTGGATTAGTAAACGGTATATGATTTTCTCTACATTCAGCAGCATGTACATAGGAGCAAAGGCATCTCTAATATAAGTAACATGCTTAATAAATACTTTTTCTTTCATTAATTCATCTGAAGCATCTCGGCCCTTTGCCTTGGAAGATAGTGACCTGGACATTGTAATTCTTTATTTCTGACTCTTTTGCCATATTTAAGTCTTTGGATCTTTGGATCATTGAATGGCCAGCAAAAGAAATAGCCTTGTGACTGAGGCAGGATACTAAAGAAGTACCAAAAAAGTTCACTAATTTTGTTTCTGGTTCGAGTCTTTAGTGGATAATTTGAACATTGAAGCCAAAACAGCTTGACAATTCCAAACTTTTTAACCATTGTTTTGTTTGGCAAGTGATTGTACCATATTTCTTCTGGACATTAATTTTATCTGATAATACTTCATGTGGCATGGAAATAATCCTAGAATTTTGTATCCTATATGATTAGACTATAAGTTTGAATAGATCTTGCTTGGCTGGAAAGGATTAAAATAGAGTGATAGGCCTTTCATAGTAATATTGATAAAGACCTAGAAAGAACCTCTTATAATTTCTTATATTTACATTTGACAAACAAGGAAACTGAGGCCTAGATCCTTGAAATAAGTATAATTGTAATAATACTAATCAGTTTTTCTGGATTGTACAGCAAAGAAATAATTAATAGAAATAATGGTGGGGGAAAAATCACCCTCTTAGTTGGTATTAATATAGTACCTTAATATATTTAATAGAATCTCATTAAACCTAACTGGCAAATTCTATCAGGGAACGCTATATTTGAGTAGATAGACCGTGTTTGTATGAAGCTTTACTTTTGGATTCACATGATATATGCAAAATATTTGGCTAAACAAAAATATGTCAGTGTCAGCTATTATTGTTATTTTTCACATACATCATGAAATAGATTTGCTACTTATGTTCTATCACAGACAAAAATATTATAACAAATTCCTACTGAATATTTAATTTAATCCTAGTTTCCACACATGCATACATGTTCAAGTTTAACTTTGGGAGTAAAATTGGCATTCTGTCTTGGCCACTTCAGTATATCCCTCCAGTCTTTTGGAATTGAGCCCTTTAAGGAAACAGAAGCCAGAATTTAATTTTTGTGAACTTAGTAGCTTGAAAAGCTCAGAATGGGAGAAACATTTGTTTTGGTTTACATTTTGAAACCTTAAGTAAATGTAGAGTGTTAAGTGAACAGGTTTGAATCAGTTCTTTCCAATGTGCCAAGTTATTGTACCATGCATATTTACTTACAGAAACTTTGGAACCAATAAATTCTCACTGTAAAGACCCAGCAATGATTTCTAAGGATAGATATGGAAAAGACATTATAATTTTTATTGAAGATTAACATATTGTTACCAAATGTAGATGACAAAAAAAGCTACTCTCATAACACACTCATAGTTGGGCTTTTTGATTAATGGAACTTGGGGAAGGTTGTTGATTCACTTTTCTTTTGGTGAATTGTTTTGTTTCCTAAAAGTGGTATTTTGACCCCTACCCCCCCTCAGTCTAATTTTTCTTTTGTGAGCTGCATAATGTTTTAAAACTAGAAGAACTTTAATATGCAAGGAATATATGCCTACCTTCCTTTGCTTCCCCCTCCCCCCCCATTCTTTATGTGGATATTAGATTATGATTTTTGTTGCTTTTGAGGTCCTGCCACTAATAAAGTGTATTTTTTTTATTAACATACTACAGGTATCTTTAGTACACAGTAAATCTCCACTAGATGTCAGTGTGTCACTAAATGAAACTTTGTTCCTTCAAGTCCTCTAGGAAATAAATACTGCTCTAGTCATACTATATCTGAAATTGTCAGTTTTTGTGTGAGTGCAGAATTCTCCAACAGACATTCCAGAAGTAAATTCATTTAGATATTGACCTGCTTCTATGGATCACTTTTAAATAGTACATATAAACAAAACTAAGCAAATTCCTAATAAGAGGAAAGTAAAAATATTTTATCTGTAATATTAGGAGACTCCCATGGCAAATTTAGTTACTGAAATTACACAGATACACCCAAACTACCCTGGAGCCTAGAATGGGTGATAGAGAACTAATATTAAGAAAGAATCCATTTAAGTAATGGTTGAGATAGGGTAGGCAAACTTGCATAGTACATGCCTTGATGAGTTACACACCTAAGCCACAGAAATTTTAAAAAACAAATATCAAAATTTTGAGAGACTTCATCATGCTGTTGTACAGTGATTTTCAAATTTTTTGGTCTCAATATATCTTTACAATTTAAAAAATTACTTAAGATTCCCCAAAGAGTTTTTTTAAATAGGATTATATCTTTTGACATATATTTATCTAAATATGGATTATACTGATTGATATTTACTATTTAAATTTAAACTGATCATTTTTAAAAACAGTGATAATATCTGGCATTTTTGGCACCTACATATGTTCCTGGCATTGTGCTATTACCCATTTTATAAATGAGGCAAATTGGGAGGCAAACAGAGATTTGCCCAAAGTCACACAGCTAGCAAATATCCAAATAAAGTCTAATTTGAACTTAAATTTTTCTGACATGGAGCCTGGCATTCTATTCACTTTGTAATTTGTCCACTCAATTAAAAATATAGCAAATCCATTAAATGTTAACATAAATATTTTTGGTGATAAGTAACTATATTTTCAAAAACAAAAATTTGGGGAGTAGTGACATTGATTTACATGTGTATTTTGTTATTTCTTTAGTGTCTAACTTTTGATAAAAGTCAGTTGGATTCTCTTATTGGCTTCTGTAAACAATCTATTACTATGTTGTTTTGCCTTGGGACTGAGGGGTGGGAGGAAATGGGAGGTCTTGAACCACACTTTGAGAACTACTTAGGCAGTTGACAGAGGAAGGGAAGGGAAGGGAAGAGCACACACATTTATTAAGCATCTACTATGTTACAGATACTGTACCATGTGTCATGAGGTTTAATTGAATCCTGATTTTTCTGGTTCCAACGCCATCTCTCAAATGAGACACATGTTAAACTCTGGGCAATTTACTTAATTTCTAAATGCTCTAAGCACGTCTCTTAAGACTTTAATTTTCAGAGGAAATATTATCCTGTATCATAAAGGGAATTTCCTCATCTGAGAATTTCCTGTATCAGTGAAATCACAAGTTTAATCCCTATCCCTTGTCCTTTTTGGAATTCATCATTTGTTCCTTTTTCTAATTAGCCAGAAAAGCAAGGATCTCTTAAACCAAGGAGAACAATACTATAGTAAGATTTCAAGTAGAGAATGAGCATCTATCTTGATGTGATTGATATTCTCCATTTGTGCTTCTTTTGATAAGTAGAAATGGAAAGAAATGCAGTTATATGACCCATGATTTTTAGAGTCTTCAGGGCTCTCAGAATATGAACTATATTGCATATTATATGTTAGAGCCTATAATTTCCTTATTAGGAGTCTGCATATAATCATAGACATTACAGATTAAATGCTGGTTTGTCCCTCATTCTGAATGTTGTTGGAACTTGTTTGTCACTGTTCTCAAATTTAGAGGAGCTTATTCAGATCACTGAGAATCACTATAAATAATTATAATTCAAGAGGATGTGCCTGATGCCTGACTTAGAATGTTTACTTGAAGGGCTCTCAGTTAAACCCTATAAATCAAGTTAAACTGGCAGAAATACAGTGTAGGATTTTCAAGCTTTCACTTGGATTTTCTGTGAAAATAGAGGATTGCCCTAAATTCTAGCAGCACTTTGAGTGTTTAAGGACACATTTGACAAAGTACTCAGTGCATTGCTATGGTGCTCAGTAAATATTGATATTAGAATTATATAATAAATGCACTTCTCAGTTGGTGTTTTCATTTTAAATGGTGCAAGGTTAAAAGTGTTACCAAGAAAGCTAGAATGATTTTTCAGAGCTTTAATTGAGTGATTAAAGTGGTTATTGATTTTTCATGCTTCAACCTTCATTCTAATTTAGGTCTTATATAAAGCAAATCTTGCATGTAACAGATCTAGCTTGTTCAAGACTTTAAAACTACAAAATTTTATATTATCAAGAGGCACGTTGGCACTTTTTATGTTTTTGTAATTTTAAAACTAGGATTTCATCGAAGGACTTAGACAAAAGCTAATTGCATTTTAGGATATATTAACAGAGGCATAAAATCCTGAACAAGAGAAGTAATAATTCAGAATACTTTGTATTATGTTCAGTTCTGGGTGCCATGTTTTAGGAAAGAAAAGGTGGAGGGTAACTAGGAGTCTATCTAACCAGGATGGTAAGAAAACTGGAAATCTCCCGTACTCTTTGAAAGAATTGGCAGTATTTAAGGAGAAAAGGCTTAGAGGAGCATAGTGACCATTTTTAGGCATTTAAAATAACACAGGTTCTATGTTGTCTCTGACATCTGTCATCCCACACAGTCAACCCATTGCCAATTCTTGTTATTTTAAATTTTGTAATGTCTCTCTTGTGCTGGGGGAAGGGGGAAAAAAGAATAAAGTAAATAAGGTATGCAGCAGAGAACAAAAGTACAATTTATAAGAAAGTAAAGAAAAAACACACTAATGAATACAATACATACATATATATATGTGTGTATATATATATGCATATATGTGTGTGTGTGTGTGTGTGTATAAAATTTCTTAAGCTAGTATTTGTTGTTATATATTTTGAATCCTCCCTGTCCCTGATGTTCTGTTGGGCATATAATAATGTTTTGTTTTGTTTTTTTAATTATTTCATTTTGTTGTGTATTTTTTCTGTTTTTCTTTTTGTTTATTCTGTTTCTTCAAATAAAATAAATTTGGGGAAAAGTTTTACAACATCTTTATATATTTTCATATATATATATATAATTCCCCTCTTTTTCCATTCACTTCAAATCTACATCATTTTTTTTAAATAATCTTCTAATTGGTCACCCTCCCTCAAGTTTCTTCCCAATCTTACACTGTACTACCAAAGTGATCTTAGTAAAGTATCTATGTCTGGCCATGTTGCCTTTTAACTCAGTAAAGTCCAGTGGCCCCTTGTTACCTCCAGGATCAAATATAAAGTCCTGTTGGCATTAAAAGCTATTTACAACTTGGCTTCTTCCTACCATCATTCATACCTATATGATTCCAAATTCTGAAATTCCCTAAATGTAATTTTCTTAAAATGGTAAGTGGCATCTATCCAAAAACATCTTAACAAGCATTTTATGTAATGTGGATAAGGTAGACGCATTCTCAAATTTTGAAATTCCTCTTTCTATTCAATACCTCCTATCAGAAGTTCTTCCTTGTGTCTCTTTAATATATAGTATTCATTGTCACAGCTGCTTGTGTTAACTCTCCACCTCTCCCCTTCTTTCCACTCTTTAACATTCCTGTTCTGACTTTACTTTCACAAGATGACACTATAATCAATCATTTCAGACTGTACACTTAGTTGCTATTTAATTCTTTGACCCCTTGTCTTATCACCAAGTCTTACCTTGCTAAAAGTCCAATCCTGGGTTACCCCTACCTTCCACATCCTCTGCTCCTAATCACATGTAGTAACTAAGTTCACTATAAATTTGTTAACTGGGTACTTACTGATGTATCATAGTCCTTTTATTCTTCCTTTATTGAGTTCCCATTTCAATATTCCCTGAATCTGTTTTCAGTCAGTAAGGTAAAAGATATTTTCTGTCCTCAAGGAGTTCCCAATCTAATGGAGATGACATGTAAATAAGTACAAACTACATATAGAATAAATAGAAAATAAAAATAGAAGAAAAGTACTAGAATTGAAGAGGGCCTTTTATAAAAGATGGGATTTTAGCTGGGAGTTGAAGGAAGTTGGGGAAACCAGAGCAATGAGATTTTTATACATGGGGAAAAGGCAATGAAAATCCTTGGAGCAGTATTGGGGTGTTTTGTTCAAGAAACAACATGGAGACTTTGGTCATTAGACCAAAGAGTAGATTGGGAAGAATGGCCATAAGAAGCCTAGAAAAGGTACATGGGAGAGGGGGAGGCTGGTATGTCTGTTATGAAGATTTTGAATGTCAAACAGGATTTTACATTTCATCCTGGGGTGATATTGAGGTACTGGATTTCATTGAGTAGAAGTTTGATGTAGTTGTACCTGCTTTTTAAGAAAATCACTTTGATGGCTGAATATAGGATGGATTTGGGTGGAAGGGGTGCTAGACTCCCTTCCCCAAATTAACTAATCAGAAACATACTCAGGTACAAAGAGAAAGCATTTATTTAATCCCTGCAGGGAGAGGCTCAGCACACCTGGGAGGCATCTCAGCTCCCAGTGGTGTCTGACCTAACTAGCCAGAAATGGTAAAGTTGGTTAAATAGCAAAAAAACAACAACAACAACAACAAAAAAAAACGTCTTTTTATTGGATGGACTAAAAGAAAGTAATCCTTTATTGACCAATGGTTACCAATGTTGTCTGCTTCCTGTGGGTCACTTCCTGAAGCTGATCTAAGGTCTGACTTTTAGAGACCTCTAAGCCTAGAGATTGTGGCTTCCTGTCCCTTGGGCCCAAAAGCTGATATTCCAGGCTCTGCAGACTTCTGGGAATAGGGATCATGTGATTTAGGCCTAGTCTGGACCTACACCATCTCATACACTCTGAGAAAACTTCACCTGGTCTCACTCATTCTGGAGTGGGGAGAGACTTGTGGCAAGTAGAGACCAGCCAGCAGACAATAGGTCCAGGATGAGGAGATGTTAGCCTGGACCAAGGTAGTGATTCTATCAGAGGAGATATGCATCTCTGTATGTTGGGTGATGAAAGAGAGGGAGATTGTAAATTTGGGTGACTAGGAGGAAGTCCCTCTGACTAAATAATAAAGAAGTTTGAAGGGAGGAACAGTTGGGAGAAAAGATAATTAGATTAGTTTTGGGAATATTGAGTTTAAGGTGTCTACTGGATATCCAGTTTGAAATGTCTGATAATAGGCAAGGCTGGAGGTCAACAGAGAGGTTAGGGTTGAATAAGTTTTTTAAAGCTCATCAGCATAAAAATGATGATTAAATCTATGGAAGCTGAAGAGATTACCAAGTGAAGTAAAATAAAGGAAGAAAAGAACAGGGCCCAGAACAGAACCTGTAAATAACAAATTTGCCATAGCAGCTCTTTCAAGTGGAAGGACTTACAAGTTTCTCAACCTTTTATTCTCCTTTAAACTCCCTTCACTTCCTTATTTGGAAAATGGAAGCCGCATGTGACGAGATCTCTCATATTCTATTCTATATTTCAATATCTTCAACATCTTTTTCTATTCTCCAATTTGCTGTAGTCTCAGAAGATGAACTGAATCTTCTTTCCAAGGCTGTTTCCTTTACTTGTTTGATTGATCCTATCTCTTTCATTAATTAAGCAACTGCTATGTGCCAGAAACAGTGGCAAATTTGCATCTATAGAAACTTTTGTCTCGATCTTTCAGAGGTCTGGAATGTAATATATTGCTTCTAGTGCCAACTAGATGTACAGTGAACAGAATATTGCATCTGGAGCCAGAGAATCCTGAATTCAAATGTGACTCCTATTAGCTGAATTAGTTGAGCAAATCATTTAATTTGTCTGTCTCAGTTTCCTTATTTGTAAAATTTGGATAATAGTAGCATCTACCTTCTAATATTTAGAAAGTAATATTTGCAAATCTCAAAGTGCTATACAAATACTAGCTATTATTTGTTGGTGTTCTTTTTCTGAAACACAGCCAGGTGATAAAAGTTCAGATCATTTATTGTTTTCTTCAGTATAACCCGGTTAGCTCAGAGACCTGTCTCTGCTTGAGCTCTTGCAGCTTTGTCCTTGGCTTCTGTATCTGCTTTCTTCAGCCTCCAGCCAGCACCAAGTTGGAAGATGCAATGAATCTCTTGCCTCGAAGATAGGGCTTGTGGGCTTCCTCCCAGAGTGCTCCTCTCCGATCCCACTCAATGTTCCAGAGAAATTCTTTTCCTCTCCGATGCCTGGGAATGTTCCCAAGAAAAAACTCTTGAGTGGCTCACTGGAGCTGTATTTATGCTACTTCTCCGAGAGTGGGATTGTGGGATATCTCCCAGCATGGCTCTCTGGCCCTAAGGGAGGTGTGAATTCAGATATCTCTTTCTAAACCCTGAATTCTCCCAAACCTGTGAACTCCATTGAGTACTTAGATACTTATTAGCTCTCTAAAGGTGTGAACACAATCAGCATTTCTATCAGTTGTATTTGGTACCTTGTTTCAAGTTCTGGCCCAAAATATCTCTTTCTAAGATCAAATCAATCATATTGAACCATGCCAAATTAGATAATTATTGTCTCTATCAACTCTAATGGCTTAACAATCTGTAATGACTCCAACAATTCTTATCTTCCTTACTTTTGCAGTGTTACATTCCTAACTTTTCTTGAAGAACAGTGAGAATACCACAAGCCCATTCCTCATTCTCCAGTTATTAGCATTCTTCCCTCAAATTACTTTGCATTTTTAGTATATGCTTTCGTTGTATGATTTGTACACTAGCAGAGCATAAATTGAGGGCAGGCAAGGTCTGTGTTTTCCTTCCATCTTCACCTTATTCAGTGCCTTAAACATAGCAGAAATTAATACATTTATTAATAAATATTTGTTGAATTGAGGTCAACAAAATATCCCTTACCTAACTCATGGTGTTTGAAATTCTGCAGTTAAAAATGGTTTAAAGCATTGCTGTTTCTAAATTCCCTTTAAAATCTACATCCTCCTTAAATGGGTAACCCATTAAGCTGTGAACAGTCTTGCACTATATTTGGGTTTTGATTTAGCCAATGCAATCTAACAAGCATTTATTGGGTACTTACCATGTATATAATATCATTTTACTCCTTGGCAGCTAACTGAAACATAGGACACTAAAGGAATGGAATATTTATTAATAGAAAAAGTAGAGAAATGGATCTGAAACTGACTATTGTGAGGAAAAGATAGAACCGAATTGATTTCAAATGCTTAAGAGACAAATGTCTTAAGCTACACTGAGGTAAAATATCTGACACACTTAATGAGGAGAGGCATAAGCAAATCCCTTATTAACTATTTTTCCTAAAGCATTCTCTGCAACCTAGTTTTTTCAGTTTATTGGTTCATATCCCAATCAGTGATGTATCCAACTCTCTCTCTCTCCAGCAATTCTAGGAAACCCACAATAGCCTGGATATGTACCAACGTGGTCAAATCCTCCTTGCCAGCATTTTCCAAAATTACAATTTGCCAGTTTGAAAGTTTCCCCATTTAAGCTACCTTATCACTTTGAAAATGTTACCTTATCACTTTGAAAAAAGACCTTGAAGTACCTTTCCTTACACTCAATAAACTACATTTTATGAAGGCAGAGATTGTTATGCTGAAGGCTCCGTAGTTTCATTTATGTTATCAAGAGAATTAGGAAAAGAAGTTCAGTCATCATTGAATCCTATAATCTTTGACTACGTCGTGATTTCCTGGATCTATGCTGGGTTGAATTATTTGAAATCCTGCTCTTGCCTCTGGGTCTTTGAATGTTACAGCTTTGAATGCTATAGGCTTGTGTCAGCACAATCTGTCTCTCAAAACTTTAGGATAGAAACATTGTTAAACTTGGATATGTACTCAAAACCACTAGGCTGATATGAGGGAAGTTCATGAAATTTCTATTTCCTTATAGTACTATTGAGTAACTAAATGCATTTTATATATAGCTTTTTGTAAAGATCAATGGAAATGATGAAGATAAAATATCTAAATATATGCCCCCTTAAAGGATCCAGCAGCCTTTTTCTCTGAATCTTTTACTAGTAATGCCCTTATTTCAGTATCCTTGCATATTAAAAAATATTTTCAGTTCAGAATATTATAATTATTTGACCTTTTCATAGCATTGTTTTGATTTAATTACTTGGGTTTTGAGGCAATCTAATTTTAGAAACAGCAATTTTGCCCCAGAAGCTTAATCCTAGGAAGTTGGGCCTTGTCTTTATCTCCTTTTTGGAATCAATCCTTAAATTACATCCAGCCTCAGGAGCCCAAGTCCACTGTTTTGTGATTAATGGCACTTTCAGCATTTGCAAAGCATTCAATAAATACTGTCTTATTTCACAGGGGATTTGTGAAAGCAATTTAAAAATTAGATTCATCACACCATTAATACGTATATTGTAGTTATGTAAAAGGCACTATCCTAGGTGTAGGGGATACAGTGTTGAAAAGTGACCTAGTTCCTCCCTGCCTTCAAGAAAATTATAGTCTAGTAGATGATACAGTAAATAGAATGCTAGGCTTGGATTCAAGAAGAGGCAAACCCAACCTTGGACACTCATTGAGTGACCTTAGAGGCAAATCAGTAAACCTCAGTTTTCCTATGTGTAAATAAAGATTGCTATGAGGTCAAATGGGACAATAATTGAAAAGTATTTAGCACTATGCCTGACATATAGTAAGCACTATATAACTTATTATTTTTATAATTAGCAAGGCAATGAGACTTAAACATATATAATCATAAGTTATTTGAGAGATTTGAGGAGGGGGTGGGAATCATTTCTAGTTGAAAAGTCTCATGATTGTCTTAATTGAGTTGTAGACAGATGTCTATAGGAATGTGCAGATGTGATGGAGTTACAGGGTGCATTCAGACACTCCCAGTACAGGGCACCAAAATAATGGAGTTTAGCATCAAATTTTGGGGAGAAGGGGTACCCAAAATATATATTGGGCTTATGGAGCAGTGTTGTATATTGTCTCAAAAGAATTTGTAGACTTAGACCTTCTCCAAATCAAGGGGCAAAGATTTTATTACATACTAACATCAGGCTAAATCTATAAGAGTTTTTAGCAAGGAAAGGAGTTTTTAGCAATTAACAAGGGGAAAGATAAGTTCCCTAGTAGAACTCACAATTAAAAAGAAGGAAGATACCATTAAGATTTGGCAACTGGGGGATTATACCATTGAGAGGTAGGTTAACCCTAAAAAGGAGTTAGGGTCCTTAATAGGTATTAGTGGAGGTTTACCTAACCAGTAGATCTTTTATAGGGGAAATAATAACCTCAGGGTTGACATCATAACTTGGTTTTCTAATTGAATACAGTAACTGTGGGGTTATGATTTTTTTTCAATGTAAGGTATTTGACAAGGAACAAAAGACCCATTTTAGGCAGATTTTATCAGTGTTCTTCCCTACTTGCCTCAGGGAGCAGCAAAAATTCTGTTTCTCTCCTACCTTCCCTTACTACCAAAGACCTGGGATTTTATTCAGCCCTGACAGATTTTAGACTTGGTAGAGGGGGAGTTAACATGATGTACACAAGATCAAGAGAGAAGATAAAATTGGATTCAGTGATCCATTTTGATTAACTATAGAATATATGATAGAGAATATTATGAAACATGACTGAAAGATAAGTAGAATTACAATGATCCTTCACCCTTGATGTTGATGAGGGTATAAATTCACCTGACTCTTTTTATCTATTCTGCCCCAGAATTCTTTTTACATCCATTCACATTTTACCATATACACTGTCTCCTCATGTTTACCCATCCCCTCCTACTTGCAGTTTCTTCCTGACAGACAACTTATCATTGCTTCTAAAAAGGCATGGCAATCTACAGCTCTATGGATCCGGTGATTTTCACAGATATTAATCTACTAGGTATTGTTTTCCTCTTCAGAATGTAAATTCCTTTAAGAAAGAGGATAAGTATTTATATAACAACTACTGTGTACCTGGCTCTATTAAAATACAGTATGACTTAAAAACCCATTCTGTTTCAAGCTACTTGACTAGGATGTCAAACTCAAATTACTCTGGCCATCATTGAACGGCCAATAATAGCTCCAACCCAAGCCTCTGGCTCTAATTTTAGGTTGTGATAGCTTAGAAGGGGTGTAAATAGCAATTATTTTCTGTTCTAGCCAGAAATTCTAGGAGTCTTCCCCTCCCAAATTGATAGTTTTGTATTCATAAATCCTTCTTTTGTCTCAGTTCTTGTCATTGAATAGTTATTTCCTCTGATAAATGGAGACCAGGGAAAGACCATTTTAAAAGGCCAAGGTCATCCATTTTATCCTGGGCTATCACCAATTGTCTTTACTTTTGTTTTGCCAATGGACTTTGATGACTGGAGGAGAGGAGTGAGGCTGATTATTTTCCAAAACTCAGCCTCACTTAAAATCCAATTCACAAGCAAGTCAAGAAATCATTTTTGTGATGTTCTTTTCGATAACAAAGGATGGACAGAAATAGCCAGGAACTGTGCTAAGTGCTTTACAAATATTATCTCATTTGATCCATACAATAAATAGCTCTGCAAACCCCTTTTACAGTTGAGGAAACTGAGGCTTAAAGAGGTTAAATAACTTTTGGGTTTTTTTGTTTGTTTGTTTGTTTGCTGAGGCAATTGGAGTTAAGTGACTTGCCCAGGGTCACATAGCTAGGAAGTGTTAAGTGTCTGAGATCAGATTTGAACTCAAGGCCTCCTGACTTCAGGGCTGGTGCTCTATCCATTACATCACCTAGCTGCTCCAAGGTTAAGTAACTTTTCCAGTCATTTTAGAACTTGGACCATTTTGATTGTAGTAGATCCAGTGTTTTATCCACTGTGCCACCTAAATATTTCTTAAGGGCAGGAACTTTTATATTTGTATCCCTGGAACCTAGTATGATACTTTATACATAAGAAGGTTTTGATAAATGATTTTTCATTAACTCAGGTTAAAAAACTTGCTTTTTTACTTATATAAAATGTTGATCTGCTAAAGGTTTTTGAACAGAAGAGTAATGTAGTCAAGCCTTGGCATTAAGCAGAATACTTTGGCAACTTTGGTTGGAGAAGGCAGAGATCTAAGGCAGGAAGACTAATTAAAAGGAGAAGGGAAGAGAATATGCCTTTATATAGCTGCCAGACACTGTGCTAAATGATTTTTTTTTAATTTTGTAAATATCTCATTTGATGTTACAATAAGAAATAAAAAATGATAAGGTCGGGATAGCAATACCTAGTTCAAAATAAATATGCAACAAATTCCCAATGGCCATTATTTTTGGAAAAAAGCAGGTTTATTTAGGGGAATAGATTATAGACAGAATAGGAGGTAAAATAGGCCCTAAGTGTGGCAAATAGGAAATAAAGTTGGGAGAGCATATAGTTAGTAAGGAAAAAGACAAATTGCTCTGGGGAACCAAGAGAAAAGAAATACTCCATGAAGTGGAAGTAAGCCATTGATTGAAAGGTTAGACTGATCAGAGTTAGCTAGAGTAAGGAGAAAGGTGCCATTATAGGAAAGGTATTATGAGAGGGGAAGAAAGTATCTTATAGTGGCCTGAAAAGAAGGAAGATCTTCATCATAAACAGATCCTTTATACAGGAAATGTAATCTTCCCAGTTATAAATGTGCTGACTCAAGAGGGATGGGGGATCAAGAAGAAGAAGAGCTAGGGAGTCTAAAGGTGGAAGAATCAAGGAGCCAGAATGAATGCACCTGGCAAACCAGGTTCTAGACCTGTTTAAAGATATGTTAATCAATATTTCAAAGGTTTTTTTTGTTTTTTTGTTTTTAAGATGCACAGAGTTTTGAGGGATAGGCAGAGTTCCATCCTCATAATCACTCTTATTAACAGGATTCTCTGGGAATTGGTTATACTTGATAATTGACAGATGGGTTTCTTCCTGACAAGGAAAGATAATTGGTTCACATCAAAAGATATCAAGGATCTAAGCTAAGGTTGCATTAGTGGGGAGCGAAAAGAAGGAAGTGTATATGAGTAATGGGTGATATATGCTTGATGGGGTGAGGGGGCTAAACCCCTAAAATATTGAGGTTCTGGGCCAGGAGTCTTGAGGTATCTCAAAAAAATTATAGGCTTAGACCATCTTTAAATCAAGAAACAAAGATTTTATTATTATTCCCTTGACTGATGGGCTGTTTCAAAAAGTTCTTAATTAACAAGGGGAAAGACTCAACCTCAGTTTGGAACTCAAAATGAGCAAGGGGGAAGATGCCAGAACAAGGGAGAAGATGGGAATAATTTGACTCAGTAAGGGGGGCAAAGTTTGGGAGGGCTTTAGGAATGACCTGGGTAGGAAAGCCAGCAGTGAGTGGAATCAATGTAGGAGTAGGCAAGTTCAAGCTTACATCTTGGAATTGACTTTATTTCTTCCATTTTATACCCCACCATAAACATATTTTTCTCTGTTATACATTACACAAATGCCAGAAAACTGCAGTAAGTAGAATCAATGCTGTGACATTTCCTTGTTTTATTAATCAATGCTTATCCCGTTAGTTTTCATTTTGTAAGCTTCCTGTCTCAAGGATGTACTCTTGGTCACGTCAACTCTTATATTTTCAGTAAATAATCCAAAGGAGTTCAGATATGGGTTATCCATGAAACTGCCCTTGCCAAGTCCCCTAAAATCCTCCAAGAGACCTCACCTTGCTTTGATCTTCCAAAGTCTCTCCACAATGGAAGTTGAGGATTGATATCTATAGCTTGGCCTCCAGATTGGATACAGTAACTGTGGTCAAGATAATCCTGTCAGTGCAAAGGATTCAATTGTAGTCCACTGCAGCAAAGACCCAATTAAATTCAAAAAAAGGTCAGTTCCTATCAATGCCTCTCCCTATGGCCCACCTAGCTTACCTGTTTTGTTTTTTTTTTTGTTTGTTTGTTTGTTTTTTGTTTTTTGCTGGGATCTCATTCACCCCAAAATAGTTGTCAGCTAGACAACTGATGGGGTGTGCGGTACAATAGAGAGGAACACGCATAATATGACTGAGAAGAAATGGTGATACCAGCTTCAGAAATGGGGGGAAAAAACAGAAGAGGGAAGTTTTAGAAGGAAAGATAATTCAGTTTGAGACAGGTTGAATTGGAGGTGCTAGTGGAACATTTGAGTGGAGATATGAAGCAATCAGATGTGGGCCTAGACCCCAGGGATGACAAAGACAACGTCTCTTCATCTCTTCTTCCCCTGTCCTACACACACACACACACAGACACACACACACACACTCCCAAGCACTTCCTCTTTCCTACTAATTACCCTTACATCCAATTTCTGGTTGCATTGACTTTCCTTTTCCCATTAAATGAATCTTAAAGCTCACAACTCTGTCAGTCAGCTACTTAACACCTGCTGTCTGATGTGGAAAGCACTTTGTGAAGATCTGCAGAGGACTCAGACTCTGTGGAACCAGTTAGATAAGGCAGCAGTCTCAGCCTGGGTCTAAAACAAGTTCCCAGTCCCCATGGACCAAAGGCAGAATCTCTTCAAAGGAAGGGCATTCAAATGTTCTTCCTCCCCTTCACTGTAAACATGGATTTACTTCCGAGCCTGAATTAGACATCCTCTCTCCCTCATATACTTCCCAATGTTTCTACTCCCATTTGCTATAATTCATCTGATCCACACAGCAATCTCTCATTCATTCCATTCTGAATAATTTGGCAAAAATGTTGGACTCTTATCACAAAACACACCTGAGAGATGCCATACAAACTATACCTAATCACCCGAAGGATGATGAGGTTGGAAGGGGGAGTAATGAGCAATTGTGGACAGATGTGTGAATGCTATTTCTTCATGTGTGTGAGTGTGTGTGTGTGAGAGTGAGACAGAGAGAGAGAGAAGAGGGGGGGAGAGGGAGGGAAGAAGGGAGGAAGAGAGGAAGGGAGAGAGAGAAGAGAGGGGGGAGGGAAGAAGAGAGGGGGAGGGAGGGAGAGGGAGAGGAGAAAGAGAGGCAAAAAGACAGAAACAGAGAGAGGAAAGAGAGACAAAGAAACAGGGGGGAAAGAGAGGGGAGAGAGAGGGGGAGAGAGAAAGAGAGAGGGAGGGAGGGAGAGAAAGAAGAGAGGAAAGAGAATTGAAAGGGGGAGAGAAAGGAAAAAAGGAGGGGAAGGGGGAGAGAGAGAGGAAGAGGAAGAGAGGGAGAGAAAGAGGGAGGGAAAAAGGGAAGAAGAGAAGGAGAGAGAGAGGAAGAGAGAAAAAGGGAGGGAGGGAGAGAGAGAGAGAAGAGAAGAAAGAGAATTGAAAGGGGAAGCAGAAAGAAGGAAGGAGGGAGGGAGGGAGAGAGAGAGAGAGAGAATTGAAAGGGGGAGAGAAAGGAGGGAGGGAGAGTGTGTGAGAGAATGTGTGTATGTGTATGTGTGTGTGTGTGTATGTGTGTGTGTGTGTGTGTAATCCAATTCTGATCTCACTCTCTTATTAAGGCTGGGAATCCTAGGGGAAGACAGATAACTGTGTAGGGAAGAAACAGCTGTCCACGATTGTTAATTATTCCCCCTTAGATGCTTATGGTGATTAAGTACTGCTTGTGTGGCAACCCCCATCCTCACACCCTAAGTGTGTTTTTGATTGTGTGGTATGGATATCGACTTAAAATGTATAGCCTTTGTACATGTACACAAACATTCACGTATACCCACTCCTACCTCCTAGAAGCACACACACACGCACACACACACGTGTATTCCAGATTTTATTGATATACAGCATAGCTCTGAAAAAAACAATTTCCAAAAGCCCATTCTGTGTGAAATGGAGCTACTTGACTACACTTTATGATGTTCTTTTAGAGAATATATATTTATTCAAGTCATCTACATAGAGATCATAAAATTATGAATAGGATTGAGAACACAGAGTATAAAGAGAAGAGAGACAGAGCCAGAGCCTTAGGAATGTGCCACAACAAACGAGAATTTGCCATGGGCAAGAAGGTTCAAGATCCAAGTTGGGAGAAGAGAATAAATTGAAAAGCCAGGCTCTATTAGCCCAAGCATCTATTGTTGAGGTTTTCTTGGCAGAGATACTGAAGTGGTTTGCAGTTTCCTTCTGCAGCTCATTTTATAGATGAAGAAACTAAGGCAAACAAGATTAAATGACTTGCCTAGGATCACACAACTGGTGTCTTAGGTTGTGTTTAAACTCATGAAGATCAGCCATCCAGATTTCTAGGCCTAATGTTCTATTCACTGCACCATTTTGCTACTCTACTAGACATCTATGGAAAACTAAAATTCAGAGAACGAAGACAAGACAGAAAAATCAGCTGCTAAAATAGAGGCTCAAGTGGGAAATCTATATATGAGATCAGAATGTACATTTTAAGGGATGTCAAGAAACCAACATATGACCCATTCTTTCTCCCCCAAATATTTTTTATTATGAGGAATATACTATTCATGGACTTCTATCATCACCCCATCTCCATTGCTAATGTCATAACTAGGAATTCTGTTATCTAAGATAAAATCAATAGAGGAGAGGGGGCTGAAAATGAAAGTCATTTGAAATACAACCATTAGTGTATGTTTTGAACTAGACTGCAAAGAAAAGGATTTGTGGAATCTGGAAGATGAGGTTATTAAAAGGATGTAATGATCGGGATGTAGAAAAAGACTGTGAACCCAGTGCAAAATTTATGGGGAGGAAGGAGAATGACCTAGTGTTCACAGATGACAACTTAGGCTGTAGACAGGATAAGGTGAATTTTAAAAGAATAGAGATAATTGTCTCATGACAATGGCAAAGTGGAAATCTGTAAGTGACAAAATGCTAATTCCCTTGGTCTTGTGGGACAGAGGGTAACAAGATTATCAAGAAATGTGATGTACTAATATTTCAGAGTCTGATTCTTTTTGTACAGCAAAATAACGTTTTGGTCATGTATACTTATTGTGTATCTAATTTATATTTTAATATATTTAACATCTACTGGTCATCCTGCCATCTAGGGGAGGGGGTGGGGGGGTAAGAGGTGAAAAATTGGAACAAGAGGTTTGGCAATTGTTAATGCTGTAAAGTTACCCATGCATATATCCTGTAAATAAAAGGCTATTAAATAAAAAAAAAAGAAAGAAAGAAAAGAAAAGAAATGTGATGTACTCTGGTGAAAATGGTTTCAATGAGCACCAGAAGATGGAAAAGGGAGAGATCTAGAATGAAACAGAGGTTTATTAATAATAGAGAAGAATTCTACACAGTGTGGTAGAAATCAGAGGAGAACATGTCAGTGATCATGTATCACTTTTACCAACAATTTGTGCCCCTACTGGTTTCAATGTCATATTCTCACACTGGGGTCATAGGCCTTCACAATAGGTGGTGCTTCTGAGATATCTGAAGTAGGAAGGCAATGACTGGAAGAGTAGTGTAAGCTACACAAAACTCTTGTGGAAGCAGAGTAAAGGGGAAAGGAATATCCAGGATGGAGGATGAGGGGGGAATACTTACTTCTCTACCCAAGACCAAAAGAGATGAGTAGTGATTATAGAAGAGAAGATATCCATATTGTAAAAGGTTGGGGTTTTTTTTATTTGAAAAAATAAATAATGTATTTTGAAACTTTTTAGTATTATACAGTTGTGAACACTAAAAAGATTGAAGTTGTATAGTACTGTGTACTATATAACAATGTAGAAAAGGAATTGTCCCATTATTATTTTTTTGGCTAGGGTTCCAATTCAATTGAAGAAATATGGAGCACCTATAATGTAAAAGGCCTTGGGGAATAACAAAATGAAAAAACAACATAATCCATGCCCTTAAATTGCTTCCAATCTAATGAAGATTTGGGCAAAGTTTAGTAATGTTATTTTTGAATTGATTATAGCAATAAAACATTAAATAATAAAAACTATATTTATGATAGCTATTCTCATATCAACTATGCAGAGTTTCTTAAACTTTTTCTCCTGAGAAATTTTTACATTAACTTGAAATATAGTTATATAAAATAGGTATATAAATCAAACATTTGCTGATAATAAATTGATTTCACAATCTTCACATTGTTACCAGATCCTATATAGGGTTGTGACTCACAGTTAAACTGGAATCTATAGTGGTCGGTTAATGTCTTAAGATTTTTTGGTAGGTCTCAAGGTATAATTCTTGATCCTCATTTATAATATTTTCTCTCTCTCTCTCACTCTCTCTTAAATTATAGCTTTTTATTGACAAAACATATGCATGGGTAATTTTTCAACATTTACCCTTGCAAAAACTTCTGTTTCAACTTTTCCCCTCCTTCCCTCCACCCCTCCCCTAGATGGCAAGTAGTCCCATACATGTTAAGTATGTTAAATATAGTATATGTATACATATTTATACAGTTGTCTTGTTACACAAGAAAAATCGAATTTAGAAAGAAGGTAAAAATTACCTGGAAAGACAAACAAAAATTCAAGCAAACAATAACACAAAGAGTGTAAATGCTATGTTGTGGTCCACACATTTCCCAGTGTTCTTTTGCTGGGTATAGCTGGTTCTGTTCATCACTGATCAATTGAACTGATTTGGATCCTCTCATTGTTGAAGATTGCCACTTCCATCAGAAATGATCCTCATACAGTATCGTTGTTGAAGTGTATAATGATCTCCTGGTTCTGCTCATTTCACTCAGCATCAGTTTCATGTAAGTCCCTCCAATCCTCTCTGTATTCATCCTGCTGGTCATTTCTTACAGAACAATAATATTCCATAACATTCATATACCACAATTTACCCAACCATTCTCCAATTGATGGGTATCCATTCAATTTTCAGTTTCTAGCCACTACAAAAAGGGGTATCACAAACATTTTGGCGCATACAGGTCCCTTTCCCTTCTTTAATATCTCTTTGGGATATAAGCCCAGTAGTAACACTGCTGGATCAAAGGGAATGCACAGTTTGACAACTTTTTGAGAATAGTTCCAAATTGCTCTCCAGAATGGTTGGATCTGTTCACAACTCTACCAATAATGCATCAGTGTCCCAATTTCCCCACATCCCCTCCAACATTTGTCATTATCTTTTCCTGTCATTTTAGCCAATCTGAGAGGTATGTAGTAGTATCTCAGAGTTGTCTTAATTTTCATTTCTCTGATCAATAATGATTTGGAGCATCTTTTTATATGGGTAGAAATATATCACTTATTTCTTAAAATTTATCACTAAGGAATATTGCAGGTAAAAATTGTTTTCATAATATGATCTGTGCAATTGATTTAGGTGCAGATTCTGTGTGTGTTTGTGTCTAGATTATATATTTGAGGTTTCTGTGAAAGCAGAATAAATATAAAAATTCTTTTTTATTATTATATAACTTTTTACTTTCCTTGAAACATCTGAAGAATTTTGGCAAAATGATTTATTTCCCTTATCCTGTTGTAGCACTTAAACTGTGTTTTAGATATCAGGAAAACATAGAGTTGTTTTTTGCCCTTTGATTTTTATTAGATCAGTTCCTCTTCTGCACATTCTAATTCTCTCTTTTTTTTTCCAGTGTAATCCAGATGACAGGATTCATTTGCTTTTTAAATCTTTAGATCTATGTTCAGTAGAATAGAACAGATAACTAATTTAAACCTTAATAGTGTAAGAATTACATGTAGCTGTTGAATTGGATCTGTTTATTCAGCTCCAAAGACCAATGCTTATTTATTATGTAGCACTTCAACTTCATTTATAGAAAAATCTATTCTTTACAAGGGATAAAAATTAATTATATTGTAAGGCATATAGTTTCTTTGGGCAATCTAAAGTTACTTCAAAGACCAAAAAAGCAATTTGTCAAGATTTAGAAACCCTGGGAGTAAGATTAAGTTCTCATTTTTTTCTAGGGAAAAAAGTAACATTTTCAAATATAGACAATTGTTTATTTGGCATTCTTAATGATATGCAGATAACTTGCTTACTGATTCAAGCATTCAACTGAATCTGAAACCTTATGAAGATGCAGGTCATATCGCATCCATGCCTATCCTTCTTGTTTGACTTGTAGATCTCTTCTCATAAATTTGCCATGGAGAGCCATTAACAACTTATCCTTCACTCATAGCAGATGACCAGTCTATCTTCTTCAGTCATGCATTTCTTTAACAATCTTTTCACCATTTCTTCTTCATAATTCCTGGTGAATAAGGTGCTATGACTTGCTCATGCCTACCACAATTCTTTCTGTTACCCAACAGACTGTGAGCTCCTTAAGAATAGACACTATCTTTTGCCTTTTGTTGGATTGCTGATGCTTAGCAAAATTCTTGGTACATAATAGGTACTTGATATATATTTGCTGACTGACTTTGACCTTTGGGCAATTTTATTTTACTTCTTTGGATTTTATGATATTTTATATTTTACAATCATGCAACAACTCTGGAAAACTAATGACATTAAAAAGATAAACCTTCATTTAGGAAGAATCCATAAAACAGTTGTGTTTGATAGATTAATTTTCAAGGTTTATTTTGCTTGTGAAATAAGGACAAATTCCTATTTGTATTAATTTTGAAAAGTTTTATGTCTTTATTGCAAATGAAGTTATAAGATGCCAGACCTTTAAGAAATTAATATCTCAGTTTTTACTAGTTTAAAACATTCATTAAAAAAAATAAAATTGTCAGCATTACCATAAAACCAGAAAATGTATATGTTCTGCATGGGGCTGCCTTCACTATGTCAAGCACATACAAAAAAACCCTGATTTTTAGGAGAAGAAAAATCTTCCAAATTCACTTTTGCTACATGAATTCTTGCCTATTTGGTCTTGTTTTCTGAGAGATGACCATTAATAATTTTGGATTCATAGGAATATTTATTTTGAGCATGAAGGGATTTTTGAAGTAGTCTAACCCTCTCCCATTTTAAAGATGAGGAAGCTAAGTGAAAAGGTTTGCCCAAGTCAATCTTTGACATTTTTATCACCTTCACAAATTAAAATCGTAAGTTTGACTGAAAGAAGCTTTTCTACCTTTGAACGTTTTATAAATAACATACTTAAAAAAAAAAAATCAGTGTGACTACGCCTCCACTAATGTAGTTCAAAAAACCCTCCATGCCTTAGTAGACAGTTTCACCAGCTTCTCCTGCCACCACCCTCCCCCCCCCCCAAGAAAAAAAGAATGAGACCACTTCTGATGATGATGATGATGATAGTGATGGCAAGCTAGGTTGTGCCTCATATGACAGGCATACAATTGATCATCAGGCCTGTAATCAAAGTTTTTTCTGACATAGATTTCTAGAACCCAATGTCTGAATTTCTTAAGAAATAAGAATCAGAAACTGAAAACCCAAAGCTTTGCCACCTTGATGTAAGAAGGATGCACTTGACAGACTCCCACATTACATTCCTGGACCAAATAAATGTAGAATTGAAAAGCATTTTCCTAGGTTATGTCTCTTGGGTAGAGGTCTGTTTTCACTTTATTTCCTGCCTGTTGAATCTTGGCTCCTGAAGAGATTAGACCCTTCCCATTTCAGCTTAATCCTTTCACTTAGCTTTTGCTATAAGTG